>NC_134699.1:41077835-41202835 GCF_050947455.1 Rhinoderma darwinii | reverse complement strand
ACACACTACTACTACTACTACTACTACTACTACTACTACTACTACTACTACTGCTACTAATAATAATAATTCAGTCAGCTAGTTGTTAATGACAATGTTGGCTGGGCACCAATGAAACACACAATAACAATTGATAAAATCTGCCACATTATTTATAGAATTGACATTACTAAACACCTTTATGTTCCTGCAATGCTTCTCTTACTATATATATATACAGGAGATATGTGAATGACACAGCCAAATGTACTTGTTTGCAACACTTACTCAATGTGGGTTTGGTGTCAATTTCATGTGCATAATACACAGGTATTTTCTCCTCTAGACATGTAGACAGTGGCGTGGATAGAAGTGAAGGGGCCCCATAGCAAAGATCAAAATGGGTCCCCATTATGGTTTTAGCTCCCTGGTGGTTGTTTCCCCCTCTACAGCCCTTCCATTACCCTTGGACCAATTCCCCCACCTACTTACTTGCTGATGATGAAGTCCCTCTGAGAGGGAAGTCCTGCACGATTCTTACCAACCAGTAGCAAAGAGATGTGACAAACCATGTGTGGGCACGTCTCTCCAAGACTCTCGCAGCAGCCGCCTCGTCTATCTCCATAGTATTATTCCCTTGCATATTTAATATGCATCTTGAGACACTAAAAATTCCTGTATATTGTCCTGAAATCATTTATCGGTTTACAGATGACATTCTTCATAGTATCCCATTCCTATTGATCCTTTAAATTTCCTATCCAGATTCACATTCATCAATATATAGACTCCAAACAAAATTATATTAGCGGCTGGAGACTGTTAAACCACTACTGTCCCCCCATATCATCTAGGCGACTCCATATACTAATTGATATAACACAGAGAGACAATTCAAGAGCCTTTGACGCCAATGTATCAATATAAAAATTATTAATTTTATTAGACAAACATCATGTTAAAGTTAAAAACGAACAAACAAATATGACTCTAGTAAAATGCCGGAGTCCGCACTCGCAGAATGTTACTAACTATAGTAAATGGGCAAGCATGTAAACATCATTGTATTAACCACCTTCAAACATTATTCAAGACAGTGCATTAAATAAAGTTAACTGGTCAGGTCAAAGAACTTACCCATATAAGTAACAAGAGGTAGAAAGAGTGTCTGCTCCGCCGTATAAGCCCCGACGCCGCGTTTCGCCACGTATTCCCCTTGAGGAAGCAATTCGTGGTGAAACGCGCGTTGGGGCTTATACGGCGGAGCAGACACTCTTTCTACCTCTTGTTACTTATATGGGTAAGTTCTTTGACCTGACCAGTTAACTTTATTTAATGCACTGTCTTGAATAATGTTTGAAGGTGGTTAATACAATGATGTTTACATGCTTGCCCATTTACTATAGTCAGTAACATTCTGCGAGTGCGGACTCCGGCATTTTACTAGAGTCATATTTGTTTGTTCATTTTTAACTTTAACATGATGTTTGTCTAATAAAATTAATAATTTTTATATTGATACATTGGCGTCAAAGGCTCTTGAATTGCCTCTCTGTGTTATATCAGATTCACATTCATGTCTGGTTATATACTCCCATTTATAATACTGGTGCCTTCCGAAGTGGCAAAGTGATCTTTGGGCCCCTCCAGGCCCTGGTGCGACTGCAACCTCTAACCTCCTATAGATACAGCCCTGGTTCAGCTCATGGGGAAGCTGTCACAGGATGACCACAGATAAGTGTGTATGTACATTTTTTGGCTGTACCTCTTATCAGTCACACTGATTTGGTGCCAGTCACTTGATAATTGCTGTGACTCTAAAATAGGCATTCAATGACAAACTGCTCTAATCCAGTATCTAATAAGATGTTACTTTGTGATGTTGGGTGGTGCACAGTATTGCAAACTTTACTAATAAAAATCTACAGGTGATACTCCTCCGTCTTCCTTGTTTCTGATGTATCCTTTTTTTCAGCATGAAATCTTCTATGCACAAATCTTATTGTATCATAACCTAAATGTCTTATGACCAATTTCAACCGGGAATTGAATGAATATTTAATACATAATTTTTTTTGCCTTATGGTTGCTCAATTTTTCCATTTCCCTATTGTAATGGCAGGGGGTAGGGAGACGGACAAGTGAGCCCTAATCTACCCGCCACTCTGTCCCTGCCTACTTGCAACGACCCGCCCTAGGCGACGGGGTACAACTGGGCGGCGGTCCCTGCGCTCAGTAAGTGCACGACAAACACGACAAACATACAAAGGAACACAAGCAAGGAAAAGGGACCGTTGCCCACGGCAACACCGTGAGCAACCAGAGTGGTGAACGAGCCGAGTCAAGCCAGGAGTGTGCGAGGTACAAAACGAAAAGCAGAAGAGTAGTCGGTAAGCCAGGGTCTGTATGGAGCAGGATCAAAAATAGCAGGAGCTGTAGCTGGGCCAGGAAACCACAAGGAAAGAATCACAAGCACCGAGGGACAGGAAGTGCAGGCTTAAATGGACCGAGGGCGGGAGCTAGCTGAGTCTGGCCAGGTTACGATAGGCTCTCCCACTCCTAAGCCTGCCAGCCTGAATGGTGGAAGCAGGAGTCAGTCTCAGGGATGTATTCTCAGGTGCTGACTGATTAGTTCTGGGAGTTAACCCCGAAGCTGTGCCTGGCAGATCCTTTACAGTACCCCCCCTTTTATGAGGGGCCACCGGACCCTTTCTAAGTGGACCTGGCTTACTGGGGAAACGCAGGTGGAACCTCCTAACCAATACCCCAGCGTGAACATCCCGGGCGGGTACCCAAGTCCTCTCCTCGGGCCCGTATCCTCTCCAATGGACCAGGTACTGGAGGGAGCCTTGGACCATCTTGCTGTCCACAATCCTGGCCACCTCGAATTCCACCCCCTCAGGGGTGAGGATGGGAACAGGAGGTCTCCTCGAGGGAGCCAAGGACGGGGAGCAGCGTTTGAGGAGGGAGGCATGAAACACGTCGTGTATCCGAAAAGACGGGGGTAACTCCAGCCGGAAGGAGACAGGATTGAGGACCTCAATGACCTTATACGGCCCAATAAACCGGGGAGCAAACTTCTTGGACGGAACCTTGAGACGCAAGTTCCTAGACGACAACCACACCAGATCCCGACCATAAACAGGGGGTTATCAGAACGTTTTTTATCAGCCTGAGTTTTTTGTACGCTCTGGGACACCTCTAGGTTTTTCTGAACCTGGGCCCAGACTGTGCACAGTTCCCGATGAACGACCTCTACCTCGGGATTGTTGGAACTACCAGGTGAAACGGAGGAGAACCGTGGATTAAACCCAAAATTACAAAAAAAAGGAGAGACCCCTGACGAGTTACTGACCCGGTTATTAAGGGAAAATTCGGCGAGGGGAATGAAAGAGACCCAATCAAATTGACAGTCAGAGACAAAACACCTTAAGTATTGTTCTAGAGATTGATTAGTTCCCTCCGTTTGGCCATTGGTTTCAGGATGGAAGGCAGAGGAGAAGGACAGATCAGTCCCCAACTTCATACAGAAGGCTCTCCAAAACAATGAAACAAATTGTACCCCTCTGTCCGAAACAATATTGACAGGGACCCCATGGAGACGCAGGATGTGTTTGACAAACAAGGTAGCCAACGTTTTGGCGTTGGGTAGTTTCTTGAGGGGCACAAAGTGGCACATCTTACTGAAGCGGTCCACCACCACCCACACCACCGACTTGCCTTGGGATGGAGGCAAATCGGTGATAAAATCCATGGAGATATGTGTCCAAGGTCTCTGGGGAATGGGCAACGAACGCAGTAAGCCCGCTGGTCGGGACCTGGGAGTCTTGGACCTAGCACAAACCTCACAAGCGGCGACGTAGGCCTTAACGTCTTTAGGCAACCCAGGCCACCAATAATTTCTGGAAATGAGGTGTTTGGTACCCAGGATGCCTGGGTGGCCAGATAGTGCGGAGTCATGATTTTCCCTAAGTACCCTTAGCCGTAATTGCAGGGGAACAAACAGCTTGTTCTCAGGAAGGTTCCCGGGAGCTGCACCTTGATCAGCAGCAATATCAGAGACTAAATCAGAATCGATCGAGGAAATGATTATACCTGGAGGCAAAATACAAGCAGGATCTTCCTCCGAAGGAGGGCTGGCCATGAAGCTACGCGACAGTGCATCAGCCTTAATATTTTTAGACCCAGCCCTATAGGTAACCAAAAAATTGAATCTGGTAAAAAATAACGCCCATCGAGCTTGTCTCGGGTTTAGCCTCCGGGCAGATTCTAGGAAAACCAGATTCTTGTGGTCGGTAAGGACCGTTACCTGGTGCCTGGCCCCCTCCAGGAAGTGGCGCCAGTCTTCAAATGCCCATTTAATGGCTAAGAGTTCGCGGTTGCCAATATCATATTTACTTTCAGTTGGCGAAAACTTCCTGGAGAAGTAGGCACAGGGGCGGAGATGGGTGAGGGACCTGGTACCCTGGGACAAGACAGCCCCCACTCCCACCTCAGATGCGTCAACTTCCACGATAAATGGCTCCATTTGGTTGGGCTGAACCAGCACCGGGGCCGAGACAAAGCACTTCTTAAGGACCTCAAAAGCCTGGACAGCCTCAGGAGGCCAGTGGAGGAGATCAGCACCTTTGCGAGTGAGGTCCGTAAGGGGCTTAGCGATGACCGAGAAGTTAGCAATAAATCTCCTGTAATAATTAGCGAACCCCAAAAAACACTGTAACGCCTTCAGGGAGGCAGGTTGGACCCATTCCGCCACAGCCTGAACCTTGGCGGGGTCCATGCGGAATTCATGAGGAGTGAGGATTTGACCCAAAAATGGAATCTCCTGTACCCCAAACACACATTTTTCGGTTTTGGCAAACAGTTTGTTTTCCCGAAGGACCTGGAGCACCTTCCTGACATGCTCAATGTGGGAGGACCAGTCCTTGGAAAACACCAGTATGTCATCAAGGTACACTACCAGAAAAATCCCCAGGTAATTTCTCAAAATCTCATTTATGAAATTCTGGAAGACCGCAGGGGCATTACACAACCCAAAGGGCATGACGAGGTATTCGAAATGGCCTTCGGGCGTGTTAAACGCAGTCTTCCACTTATCCCCCTCTTTGATGCGAATAAGGTTATACGCCCCCCGTAGATCCAATTTAGAAAACCATTGGGCCCCCTGAACCTGATTAAAGAGATCAGGAATCAAAGGAAGGGGATACTGGTTCCTTACTGTGACCTTATTCAGGCTACGGTAGTCAATGCATGGCCTAAGACCACCATCCTTCTTCCCCACGAAGAAGAAGCCAGCACCTACCGGAGAAGAAGAGGGACGAATGTAACCCTTGGCCAGGGATTCCTGGATATACACTCTCATAGCTTCACGTTCGGGACAAGAAAGATTAAATATCCTACCCTTAGGAAGCTTAGCTCCTGGTACCAATTCGATAGCGCAATCGTATTCTCTATGAGGAGGTAACACTTCGGAGGCCTCCCTAGAGAAAACATCAGCGAAGTCCTGAACAAACTCGGGTAGCGTATTCGCCTCCTTAGGGGGAGAAATAGAATTAACAGAAAAACATGACGTACAACATTCATTACCCCATTTGGTTAGCTCCCCAGTATTCCAGTCAAACGTGGGATTATGCAACTGCAACCAGGGAAGACCTAGAACCAAATCGTACGATAATCCCTGCATCAACAGTACAGAGCATTGCTCCAAATGCATGGAGCCAACAAGGAGTTCAAAAACAGGGGTATGCTGTGTAAAATAACCATTAGCAAGAGGAGTGGAGTCGATACCCACTACCGGGACAGGTTTAGGCAAATCAATCAGAGGCATAGCAAGGGACATAGCAAATTCCACAGACATGATATTAGTAGAGGACCCTGAATCCACGAAGGCACTGCCGGTAGCAGACCTACCACCAAAAGAGACCTGAAAGGGAAGCAAGATCTTAGTACGTTTCATATTTACGGGAAATACCTGTGCGCCCAAGTAACCTCCCCGATGATCACTTAGACGCGGAAGTTCTCTGGCTGCAATCTTACGCTTAGGACAGTTGTTCACTTGATGCTTGTCGTCCCCACAGTAGAAGCAGAGACCATTCTTCCTGCGGAATTCTCTACGTTGTTGGGGGGACACGGAGGCCCCGAGTTGCATAGGTATCTCTGAATCTTTCGGGGAGGAACGAAGCAACGGAGCTTCGGGAGGCATCATGAGGGAGTCGGAGGAGAAAACACATAAACGTTCACGTTGTCGTTCCCTGAGACGTCGGTCAAGTCGTACCGCTAAAGCCATAACCTGGTCTAGGGAGTCAGAAGAGGGATAGCTAACTAGCAGGTCTTTCAGGGCATTCGACAGACCCAACCTAAACTGGCACCTTAAGGCAGGGTCATTCCACCGAGAAGCTACGCACCACTTCCGAAAGTCAGAGCAATACTCCTCAACAGGACTCTTACCCTGACTTAAGGTCACCAGCTGACTCT
The DNA here is from genome assembly GCF_050947455.1 of Rhinoderma darwinii. Taxonomy (NCBI): domain Eukaryota; kingdom Metazoa; phylum Chordata; class Amphibia; order Anura; family Rhinodermatidae; genus Rhinoderma; species Rhinoderma darwinii. Next base: position 41,196,382 of record NC_134699.1, on the reverse strand, counting down.
CGGCAAAGGCAGTCCTGTCGGTCTCGTCATAAATAAGTCCGAGAGCAGAAAAGAAACAATCAACGGAGGAAAGTTCAGGGGCGTCAGGAGCCAAGGAGAAGGCCCACTCTTGGGGCCCTTCCTGGAGCCGGGACATAATTATACCCACCCGCTGGCTCTCAGAACCTGAGGAATGAGGCTTTAAACGAAAGTAAAGCCTACAACTCTCCCGAAAGGAGAAAAAAGCCCTCCGGTCCCCTGAGAACCGGTCGGGCAACTTGAGGTGGGGTTCAAGAGGTGCGGTGAGGGGAACTACCAGGGTAGCATCAGGCTGGTTGACCCTCTGAGCCAGGGCCTGGACCTGTAGGGAGAGACCCTGCATTTGCTGAGCCAGGGTCTCACGGGGGTCCATAGTGGTGTCAGGGACCAGGGGTAGACTAGGTATGGGCTTGTGATTATGTAATGGCAGGGGGTAGGGAGACGGACAAGTGAGCCCTAATCTACCCGCCACTCTGTCCCTGCCTACTTGCAACGACCCGCCCTAGGCGACGGGGTACAACTGGGCGGCGGTCCCTGCGCTCAGTAAGTGCACGACAAACACGACAAACATACAAAGGAACACAAGCAAGGAAAAGGGGCCGTTGCCCACGGCAACACCGTGAGCAACCAGAGTGGTGAACGAGCCGAGTCAAGCCAGGAGTGTGCGAGGTACAAAACGAAAAGCAGAAGAGTAGTCGGTAAGCCAGGGTCTGTATGGAGCAGGATCAAAAATAGCAGGAGCTGTAGCTGGGCCAGGAAACCACAAGGAAAGAATCACAAGCACCGAGGGACAGGAAGTGCAGGCTTAAATAGACCGAGGGCGGGAGCTAGCTGAGTCTGGCCAGGTTACGATAGGCTCTCCCACTCCTAAGCCTGCCAGCCTGAATGGTAGAAGCAGGAGTCAGTCTCAGGGATGTATTCTCAGGTGCTGACTGATTAGTTCTGGGAGTTAACCCCGAAGCTGTGCCTGGCAGATCCTTTACACCTATCATATTAAATGTAATCATATTGTAGGAAGTTGAAGCGGTAGTTTGAGTTTAGAAAAAAAAGATGCATTTATTTTTCCTGAAACAGTACCACTTTTGTCTAATGGCTAGGTATGGTACGGCAACACAGCCTCATTAACTAACATGCAAAAAAAATTAGGCACAATTTATGGAAAAGAGTGTCAGTTTCCAGAAAATCTGTTTTTCTAATCCTACACTACCTCAATAATCCAGATGTATGTGGCTTTGCAGGGGGGAGGCATATTAACACCACTACTTTGGTGAATATCCTTTCTGATAACCATGATTTCAGTGTAACAATAATTCAGTAATTACATATCCATGTACAGCGGTCCCTCAACTTACAATATTAATTGGTTCTAGGGCGACGATTGTATGTTGAAAATATTGTAACTTGAGACAGAAGTGTAGCTAGGTTCTCCAGCACCCGGGGCAAAGATTTAGTTTGGCCCCAAGCCTCCCTCAAAACCTCTTTCCCGACATCTCCTTCCCCCTCACCATATTTGTTTTCTCTACCAATCAATGAGGTGTCATTTGTTTTACACATTGTTTTTTTTATGTAACTCGAGCATAAAGCAATTTGTACATTTTAAAAGCAATATAGATCTGTATACATCACCAGAACCAAGCTCATTACATATATACAGCACCAGAACAAAGCTCGTTACATATATACAACACCATTACCAAGCTAATTACATATACACAGCACCAGAAACAAGCTCATTACATATATACAGCACCAGTCCCAAGCTCAGTACATATATGCAGCACCAGAACAAAGCTCAGTGCATATTTACAGCATCAGAACAAAGATCAGTGCATATATACGGCACCAGAACAAAGCTCAATACATATATACTGTAGCGTCCATGGCCGCGGACCGTCGGGTTTACTCACTCCTCCCCCCGGCTGCCGCAGGCATAGATCTGTGAGCGCTGGCTCGCATCTCCTACCCAGGAGATGCCAGCACTCACTTCTGCTCCGGTCCGCTGTGTCCCGTAGGGTGTGCGTGACCGCTCGTGCCCGGCCTTAAAGGGCCAGCGCGAGCACATGGGAAATCATCATCATCAACTGCCCATGATTTCCTGGACTATAAGAAGGGCCCTGCTCCTTTGCTCATTGCCTGAGCATTGTTAGTTTTTCCCATATCAGTCTTGTAATGGTCCCTTAGTGTTATCCTGTTCCTGTTACCCATGCCCTGTTACCTGTATCCCGTGCTGTGTTCTTGTTCCTGAGCCTGTTAGTGTTGGAGTCGTGTCCTTTTGTACCTGCTGTCGTCTGCCACGTCCAGTGTCATCTGCCACGTCCTGTGTCATCTGCCACGACCAGTGTTATCCGCCACGTCTGGCGCAACCTGCTGCACCTGCTGTCATCCACCACGTTTGGCGTAACCTGCTGCACCCACCTCCATCCATGCTAAAGCCTCGGCCACTGTCTAGACTATTCAGGTACTCTAGAGCGGGACTTTGTATTGCTTGGGTGCTCTGTTGTTTGGCCAGCTGGCTCTCCACTATGACAGTACAATCAGGCCACGGACCCTGCTGGTGAGCCTGAGACCTTGACAGCAGCATGCCATGCTGTCACGGCAAGACCCACTCCTCCTGCCGGTGAACGCTACGGCACATCAGCTGAGTGCTCAAGCCACAGTTGTCACTGCACCTATTCCTGTTGTTCCTCCTGATACACCTCCTGTCTGTACCAGTGCCGTCCCCTATCCTTCCTGCCGCTACCTCCTCACTATGACGGAGACATGAGGACCTGCAAGGGATTTCTGAATCAGTGCCAGATCCCCTTCAGACTACATGCCGGGGCTTTCTCTTCTGATGATGCCAGGATCGCCTTCCTAATCTTCATAATCTCTCTACTTACTGGCAAAGTCCCGGCATTGGCAAATCCTCTATGGGAACATCAGGTACTGGAGACCCGTGACTTGCAGTGCTTTTTATGGACTTTCCGTTCGATATTTGAAGAAACTGGGAGAGTTTCTTCTGCTGCTGCAACCCTGGAACAACGAAGCCTTGGTTGCTACATTCTATCAGGGATGGTCTTCTGGGATTAAAGACGAGCTTGCCGCTCACGATCTGCCACCTACCCTGGACGATTTCATTCTACTAGCCACTCGGGTTGACATGAGGATCCGGGAGCGTTCCCAAGAGGTTCACCAGGAGAGAGGATTTTCTAGGCTGGCTGCTACTTTCCAGCAATCCCTACTGTGCTTTTCAGTCATACCACCAGAGGAGCCTATGCAGGTGGACCGGTCCAAATTGTCTACCCAGGAGAAACAACGCAGACGCACTTCAGAACTTTGTCTGTATTGCGGCCTCGTAGGCCATGTTGTGCGTTTATGTCCCCAGAAGCCAAAGAAACCCCAGTGCCTAGGCTTGGTTGGAGAGACAAACCTAGGCAGAATGGCACTAAATAAAAAATTGTCTTCCAAACTGACCATCCCTGTGACCATAGTATCCGGCGAGAGGACGCAATCGGTTCTGCCTATCTGGACTCAGTGTCCACGGCAAATTTCATCCAGCAAGACCTAGTGGACCATCTCCAGTTACCCACTGTTCCTCTGGAGATGTCTTTGGTTGTTGCCTCGGTGAATGGTCTTCCTCTGCCCGATCCAAACGTGTCTGAGACCAAGCCACTGAAGCTCCAAATTGGAGTCCTTCATACTGAACTGATTACCTTCCTGATTACCTTCCTAGTCTTGCCTAAAGGCATCAATCCGGTTCTGCTGGGCCTGCCTTGGCTCCGGCTGCATGCTCCTGTCCTGGATTGGAGTTCCGGAGAGGTTCTCCAATGGGGCCTCAAATGCCTCCATCGCTGCCTGTTGCAGTTCCATCCCGTCCAGCCTTCTCTGCCTCAGTCATTAGCGGGATTGCCTACTAAATTTTCTCGATTTGCAGACGTCTTTAGCAAAAAGGAGGCTGAGATGCTTCCTCCAAACCGGTCTTACAACTGTCCGATTGAACTGGTCCAAAATGCTTCTCTTCCCCATGGAAGGGTATATCCTTTCTCCTTGCCAGAGACTCAATCCATGTCGGCATATATCAAGGAGAATCTGGAGAGGGGTTTCATATGAAAGTCTTCCTCATCAGCCGGGGCCGAGTTCTTCTTCGTTAAAAAGAAAGACGGATCTCTTTGACCCTGCATTGACTACCGTGGTCTCAACCAGATCACGGTCAGGAACAAATACCCATTGCCACTAATATCCGAACTGTTTGACCGTATACGAGGAGCCAGGATTTTTTTCAATATTTCAATACTATTATTTTAAAGATTTTAAACACTTGCAAAAATCAGCATGAATTTCAAGTGTCTTTCATGGCGTTTTTTACAAACGTTTCTAACATTTTAAACATCTGCATTTTCTGGCGTGCGTGTGACTCCAGCCTAAAGAATGTCAGGTTGTCCATAGTGGGAGATGCACTTTGTAGCGGCTATGCGCTCTGGCTAATAGAAGATAATCCCGAATGGAGGACCCCCCTCTATTATCTCAGAATTCCCTAATAAAGTCATTGAAAATGGGTTTTCTACCCAGACATCTCCTTTAATTAGAACCTAGCTGATTGGGTATATTTTTATCCATTTCATAACTATGAATTTCAAAAGATAAATAGCAATTCAATATTCTAATACAGTACTATTGGTGAAACAATAAATTATTCATCACAGTCTGATAAAGACACTGTCATGTCCGAAACGTTGGTGTAATTTCTACAAGCCTGTAGGTTTTTTTTTATCTAACCATAAGTATTGCATTATAATAGGTCATCTTTTGGAAACTATAGGCTATTATTGATCCTCTCAAAGTTCATTCTACTGAATGTGCATTCTAAAGTCATTTAAAATTGGGCAGTTTTGTTGCAGATTTTTTGAACAGAAAATCTACAGCAAGCTACAGTGCAATGCAAGGGAATGGTGTTTCCAAAACCTCCTTTGGAAGCAAACAAATCTGAGCAAGCAGCAATTGACTTTTATCATAATTCCCATTGACTTTAATGGAGAGAAAGTTCGGCCATCTCTCCAGTGAATTAAATAGGGAAGCGACTGCTGTGAATGGAAAACGAGTTGTGGAAACTCCACGGTTGAGGATCCCAGAGGTCAGTCCCTTACCTATAATGCATTTATTGCAAAACCTGTGGATATGCATCTGTGGATCTCTCTCAGCTAATACAATTTTTCTAGTTATGAGCATGACTGTATTATTTTCTAAAGTAGAATTGCTAAAACAAACCTGCCAACAGTCCCGAATCAGGCCATTAAGGGGACGGGGTTTATGCAGATTTGTGTAACAAAAGGGTCTGTTCCTGGTCGTTTTTGGAACAGGGATGGGGCTTAAATATGTCCCAAATTTTCGGATACAAATGTTGGCAGGTGTGCTAATGTATAAAAGAAAAGTTTTACAGAATACCGTAACTCCCAAATACTGTTTGATTTTATCCCATCCAAGTTTATTGAATTCCCAAGATAAAACATAACAGAATTGTTTGGCAACTGCTTATCCCCCTCTCGCCATAAAAATAATACGGCAGTAGCTGAGCCTTGTGTATGTCTATGGGTACTTTTACACTTGCCAATATGGGAAGTGAAAACGAGCGCCAATCAACGATACAGCGATATGGGGATGAGCGATTGTTACCACAATCATTTTCTGTCCCCATACATTTCCATTATGTCAGCAGCACATCTCCACGCTTACACAGAGAGATGTGGTGCCGACCATTTCATTGGCATCATAAACAAGCAAATCAGTCTATGAACGAGCGTTTGCTCGTTCATCGGCTGGTAGTTGCCCTGTTTACACAGGGCAATGATTGGAAATGAGCGTTCGTAGGAACACTCGTTTGTCCGATTATTGACCTGTGTAAAACGGCCTTAATTCTCATGGCTATATTTCTGATGTCAGCTCCTACTACTGATATCACACTTTAGTCTTTATTGTAAGGTTTTCTTTCCAAACACATTATCAAAACTGGTGCATAGGAAAAGTGGAATAGCTGCTCATGGCTACCAATCAGGTTGGTGCTTTCATTTTTTAAAGGGCCTCTTAGAAATAAAAGATGTCATTTGATTGGATCCTATGGGCAACAACTCCTTTTTACATTTGCACCTATTTTCATAAATCTCGCCCATAATAAAGCATAATATTTCTCTTCCTCCTATGCTGTTTACATGAAATACTGTATGTCTTAATCTTGTCCTTTGCATGCCAGTGTCTTGTTTTCCTTCCTGTACTTGTTTTGTTCTAGCTGCATAATTTACATAGAGCGGCCTCAATTTGTTGCAATATCATAACACAATGCAGATTACAGACTTTGAGGAGGTGATTTATTGTAGGTGTGTCAGCTGTTTCCAAATATCAGTCTAAAATTGGAAAAGACATGAGGAGATACAGGTAAAGGAGTCGCAGTGAGCAATGAGTGACAACGCATAAGGAAATATAAGGCTCTTACTCTCCCACCTATGAACCAGCAATGGACTGTTTCACCATTATATGCCATTTATGTTAGGAATTCAGTGATGACATAAAACCACTTAGGTTATTAATGTACTAATTACAAATCTTCTTTACAGAAGAAACAGTCAGAAGTGACAATGTGAAAAATTTACTAATGTAACAGCTCTTCCGTGAAATATACACCAGGCACTTCCATTGTTAAGTGTTTCTAGAATTTTTACGTTTTTGTGACGGGACCATTTAAAAAATTATGTTTTCCAAGGTTGTGATGTAATACATACAGCATACCTCCCAACTGTCCCAGATTCAGCGGGACAGTCCCAGATCCCAGGCAATGTCCTGCTGTCCCCTGCGGCCGGGGGTATGTCCCGCTGTCAAACTAATTCTGAAGCAGAGAACCATCAGCTCCCTGCTTCAGAATTAGTTCATAGCGGAGGAGCAGAGGGCGCTCCTCCGCTCACCGAGGGCTCCCCAGGCACAGTGCTACGTTAAGCGCTGTGCTCGGGGAAGCCCTTGATGGTAATGTCCATTTATGAGCGGAATTCCCGGCCAGTGTCGGCAACAGGGATTCCGCTCAAGGATTAGCCCCTGACCTCACTCTCCATATATAGACAGTACCATCAAGGGCTTCCCCGAGCACAGCGCTTAAAGTAGCGCTGTGTCCAGGGGGTATACGGCAAGCGGAGGAACTCCCTCTGCTCCTCCGCTATGAACTATTTAGCAGAATCCCCGGCCACAGTCGGCAACGGGGATTTGCTCAAGGAGTAGCCACTGACGTCACTGTCCATATATGGACAGTTACATCAGGGCTTCTCTCTAGGAGCGGCTGTGGCTGGGGATTCCGCTTCTAGAGGGAGTCCCAATGGTGCTATCTACAGGGCGGGGGTAGCGCTATATGTACGTTGGTGGCACCATCAACCTGGAAGCTGTGGCACTATATAGGGGCACTATCTACATGGGCACTGTGGCACTATCGAGTGGGCACTGGCACTTTATATATGGGCACTGGCACTAGAGGCAGCTTTGGGGTATTATACTGTATAAGGGCAGCTAGGGGGGCATTATACTGTATGGGGCAGCTATGGGGTATTATGCTGTAGGGGGGGCTTTAAGCTGTATAGGGGCAGCTATAGGACTTTATACTGTATGGGGCAGTTATGGGGCATTATACTGTATGGAAAATCTTTGGGGCATTATACTGTATGGGGGCATCTGTATGGGCATTTTACTGTATTGGGCAGCTATGGGAGCATTATGCTGCATGGGGCAGCTATGGGTCATTGTGCTGTATGGGGGAATTTGTTTGGGCATTATACTGCATGGGGGCATCTGTGTGGGCATTATACAGCATGGGAGAATCTATGGGGGTATTATACTGTATGGGGCATTTGTGTTGGCCTTATACTGTATGGGGCATTATACTGTATGGTGGCAGCAAGAGGGCTATATACTGTGGCACCACCTACATGGGTACTGTGTAACTATATACAAGGGCCCTAGAACTAACGGCAGGAAAGGGGGCATTATACTGTATGGGTGCAGCTATGGGGACATTATTCTGTATGGGGGTAGCTATGAGGGCATTATGCTGTACGAGGGAATTTGTTTGGGCATTATACTGCATGGGGGCATCTGTATGAGCATTATACTGCATGGGAGAATATGTGTGGGCATTATACTGTATGGGGGCATCTGTGTTGCCTTTATACTGTATGGGTGCATCTATTGGGCATTATACTGTATGGTGGCAGCTATGGGGGCATTATACTGTATGGTGGCAGCTAGAGGGAATTATAATTTGTAGGGGCAGCTATTTGGTATTATACTGTGTGGGAGGCACTATGCGAGCATGATACTGTGTGGGCTGAATCGGGTGTGTATGGGCGGGGGTGGGATTAGAGGCGTGGCTTAAAAGAAAAAAATTGGCTGCGCGCACAGCATCAGTTATCCCTCTTTGTGAAAGTTGGTTCTAATGTTGATGGTACCACTAGCAAAATGATAACAGTACTACAGATGTGAGGACATTGGCTTTAGTGCAGAGATCCTGACGCATAGTAAAGTAAAAGGTCAGAGTACTAGTGTAGGCCCCGATATTATATCATATTCCTTGATTGTCAGTCACAATAGTACTATTAGGTATCTACATTGTAATATTATATAATATTATTGTGAAAGATATATAAATATATATACATATTTTCTTTTACTTAGCTTTACTAATAGTGCCATCATTATTTTTTATTTTTTGTAAGAATATGTATGCGTAACCTTTTTTGTATTTCTAGTCTTTACAATATGGTGGACTAATGGTGGGCAGGAAATTCAGGGACAGTGTCACGTTTTCAGAAGTAACTGAAACAAATGACAGCAGCGCGACTTGGATCCCAATGCAAAATCGAGGGATCTGTGAAAACGGAAGAAAATCGGACGTGTTCTATTCTTCAATGGACCGTTCACACGGTTCGTTAAAACAATGGCCGTGTGGACAGCCCCATTGAAATACATGCATCCATGTGACAGCCGTTGTTTTAACGGCCGTCACACGGACAAATTCTACGTTCATGTAAATACGCCCTTATAGTTACACTAGTGCAAATAACTAGTGCAGTCAATGTACTACAATTTAATTTCAACATTTTATTTTAAAATTGCCATCGGTTTTCTTATACCATCTTATTCACGAAATGACAAGGCCGGGTTGAAAATTTGTTTTTTCTAGCGATCTGCATCATTTTCTCACAATGCAGAAAAATAGCACAGTTTTGCTGCGGTTCACAGCAGAAAATAGATTTTGACCACGACATGTAAACCCAGCCTAAATCCTGAGTCGAATGTGTAATAAATGGGTTTTCTAGTTTTATGTAATAAAAAGCTGGGTTCCAGCATTTGGTAAGTCTTGTAAAATTATGTGCCCACATATCTTTTCATTGCTTTGTATTATCTTGTTTGTCCAGATAAATGACTTAATTGCCATATGCAAATTACTCTCCAAGTGCCACTCGGGCTGTCCGTTTCCATGCAAGTGCATTAAGAGACAAAGGCCACGATATCTTTGGGCAGCGTGGGCCACCAGAAATGACGAGTTATCAGGTCTCGAATCTTGCAAACTCCAGCGCGCCCCACCAGTTTGGAGCTGTGTCCTCAGCGGCAAATTCTTCTCCTATCTGCCCCCCGAACAAAAGTCTTCCCCAGAGGGATGTCTCTAACTTGCAAAGGATTGGCAGTGACAATATAGGATGGGTCTATGATACTTTGAGAGGACTCCACAGTGTCGTCCGTTTCAAACGACCTGGACAGGGCATTGGCACTCATATTTTTGTCAGCGGGACGGTAGTGTAGCACAAATTGGAAATGGGTGAAGAACAGCGACCACCTGGCTTGACGGGGGTTTACCTATTGTGCCGACTGGAGATTGGTGTCTTGTGGTCGGTGTATATAAAGATGGGGTGAACTACACCCTGGAGCAGATGTCTCCACTCCTCCAGAGCCAATTTCATGGCCAGTAACTCTTGATCCCCAATAAAGTAATTGCGCTATGCAGATGAAAAGGTCTCGAGTAATAGCCACATACTATTGCCTTTCCTTTGAAGCCTCTCTGACACAGAAGTGCACCTGCACCAACAGAAGAAGCGTCCACCTCCAATGAGAACTGTTGAGACACGTCAGGATGATGGAGGATCGAGGCTGAAGTGAAGGCATTCTTGAGACTATTGAATGTTGATTCTGCCTCCGGAGTCCACAACTTGGCGTTCATACCTTTCTTAGTAAGGGTAGAGATGGGGCCCGTCAGTGAAGAGAAATTTGGCATAAACTGCCGGTAGAAGTTAGCAAATCCCAAAAATGGTCCGCAGGCCCTGAGGACGTGGCCACTACAGGACGAACTTCACTTTCTCAGGATCCATCTTGAGACCCTGATCTGAGACAATGTAGCCCAAGAAAGGCAAACTATTTTTTTCAAAACTACATCTCTCCAACTTGGCATACAGAGTGTGTGTGTGTGTGTGTGTGTGTGTGTGTGTGTGTGTGTGTGTGTGTGTGTGTGTGTGTGTGTGTGTATGTGTGTGTGTGTGTGTGTGTGTGTGTGTGTGTGTGTGTGTGTGTGTGTGTAACATTCGTGTTCTGTCCGTGTTTCATGCATCAGTTCTTGCATGGACGTGAAAAATGCATGCCACACGCAAAGCACACTGATGCCATGTGCAACGCACACTGAGGGCATACGGACATGAAATGTAGGAAATAGACTGTTTTTTACAGGAGGAAATAGGACACACTCGTGCAAGTATGTCTGTGCTTTTATATAGAAAAATGTACAAATGTTGCTAACATAAGGGGACTGGAGGCATCAAAGGGAAACCTGCTTGTGTACTTTATCGATGGTGGAGGTAGCTACAATCATAGAACCCCCAACTCAAATTTAGGAATGTGAGTTTTTATCAGCTGGTGAATACATTATCTACCTCCTACTTTTTTGCTTTAACTAATTACCAAATATGAGAGTATACCTCTCATATCCTGACTCCCACTAGTGTGATAGCTGGAACTAAATATGCCACCACTCCAGTACTGTCATCACAGTTCCATACATCATTGCAGCTTGATTTCCTCTGCTGTTAGCGAGGGTTGTACTCAAGTTGTAACATGCGGTGCATGTTAGGACAGCAGAATGGCTAGGCTGGCTATGGGCTCCCCCTCGTACAGTGATTGCCAGCATCTGCTCAGCTCCGCCATATGGTAATGCCAGTCTTGGTGATGCCATAAAGATAATACACATAAAAAAACATGCCTATTGTTAAGCTTATTTGTTCAATGTACTTACTAACTATACAGTTGTTTGTCTTTTCTAGGTTGTCTAAACACCCAGTATAGATGAACACTCGGGATTCTAAGAAATCATAATGACATAACTGGAGTGATTGGAAATCTTTGAAAAAATAATCACCAAGAAAACATGATGCAGAGTTTCACTGTAAAGTTCACAAGTCTGTACTTGTAAATGCATTACAATTGTTGTAGAACTCCAGATTGTATATTAATATTAAATTTGGTTGATATGGGGTATAATGCATTAAAACTAAAACCGTTTCAAATAGTAACATTTTTGGATGGTCTGTACCCCCCAAAACTGAGCAATACCACTTGTGCCAATCTGACATCTCTTACAAAGAAATCTTAGCAAAAACTAGCACCCTAAGCTCAGAATTCTTCTGGCCTTTATGGTAGTTGGTTCAAAGCAACTAAAACTAAGACAAACTGCTGTCTCTTTAAAGGAACAGTGTCACCACAATTTTTTTTTTAATATGTTAAAGATGTTAGTGCTTTATTAAAAACGTTTGGATTAATTTGTGTGTTTGTGTGTTACTTTTTCTTATTTTTACACTTTTTCTTCCCTATGGGGGCTGCCATGCCATTTTTTTTTCCATTTCTGTATGTGTCGATTAACGACACATACAGACATGGAATACGGCAGCTCCAGTCCTATAGGGACTGCGAACGGGGCCCGTTCCATCCACTTCAATGTACGCCGTCTGTGTGGGAACGGCGCATGCGCCGCTCCCACACAGTCCAATTTGAAATGCGCGCCGTCCGGCGCCATTTTCCTGTGGACCGGAAGTCGCGGCCGGACAGTAAGATTACTACTTCCGGTCGCGGCTTCCGGACTTGTGCACTTGGACCAGCGGCAGCAGACGGAGCGGACGGGCCGGAGGGAGCCGCGGCGGCAGGAGCAGGTAAGAGATTTCTATGTATGTTCGTGTTTGTGTGTGTTTACTACTGTATGTAAACCTACTACACTGTGTGTTAGCTCAAAAAATGGCGACACACAGTGTAGGAGGTTAGACCGTTCAATCCCCTCGTTTATCCCGGCACTAGCCAGGATAAAGGAGGGGGGGATGCTGAGAGCTCACTAGAGCGAGGGCTTTTTACCCAATTTTGCAGCATAAAGCAATGTGGTTGCTTTACCACATGCAATGCTGCAATTTTGGGAATGGCTCCATCTAGTGACCAGCAATGGGAAATATTATAAATTAGAATCCAATTGAATCCAATTTATAATATTTCCTGACTCGTGAAAAAAATAAAAATAAATTAGAACAATGTTTAATCACCTATTTGTTTAACAAAAAAAAATCATGTTTTGCTGGCAACACATTCCCTTTAAGTGGGAGACACTTTGTGGCAATCAATATTAAAGGGGAACTGTGTTAAGAAATAGTGAAGGCACTATTATACTGGCACTCTGGGAGTGCTTAATAAATGTGCATTGCGGCACTGGTGTTATAGGCTCTTTTATAAGGCGAGACACACAAAGGTTTATAATTACATACAGAGGATGTATAAGGAGTCTTAGAAAAAAATTAGACAGGTCATTAAAGCATGATAGGTGGAGGTTCAACTACTGAAACCACCACCATTACGGAGAATAAGGGACTTCAAGTCCCGTTTCTCAGCCAAAGAGTTGGCACTGTGTAAGGGACACTTTCCATAGCAATTACTGGGAGCTTCGTGAGTTAAAAATTGGTATGTACAAATCCGTAGTGCATGCGTATAAATGAGGGCATTTTTTAGGTGTTCTGCTTATTTATGGCTTTAGAATTGTTATGAATGTGGTAGGCTGTCAGGTTTAAGACTTTAACAACTCCAAATAAAAACATCGCTATGCATAGTTGTAGTATTTCTAGTTTCATCATTTTTGTTTTTCTCAGTTAAGCAAACCTACATTTGTAGGGTTTCTTTTAGGTATGGTGGGTTATGTATGTTCCATCCATGTATGAAAAACTTAGCTTCAAAATATATTTTTTGCCAACTTGTATTTAAGACTCATTTTATTAGTAGCCTAGATTACTAGAGAAAGTCTCAGAAACCAATAAATGTGGTATTTCTAGTCTAGGAACATATACATTTGAAGGTTCATTAACTGCTTTGGACTTTGGCAAATTTGTTTGGCAAAGTGTCAACATTTCTTAAGTTTCAATCTTAAAAGTTTGCTACACAACAACTTTTTTGTTTTGTATTTTACTTTTTTAACCTACAAGTTAGACGGTCATAAAAGCAGGATAGGTTGGTGTCCAACCACCATGATTGGCGAGACACCCCAGCAATGCAAAAAATGAGGGACGTCAAGTGCTCCTTCTCGAGCAAAGAGTTGTAACACTAAAGCTCAACCATGCAACCAGGGAGATGTGCAGCTGACATGATGGTAATACATAAGGACAAATGATTGTAGTAACGAATGCTTGTTCACATATTAACTGTCATTGCAAACAATAAACGACTCGCATTATAGCTGATTGGCTCTTTTTTAAAGGTGGCAAACACAAGCAGGGCCGGCTCCAGGTTTATGTGGTCCATTGGGCGACACAGACTTAGTGGGCTCCTTTGTGGGGGAAATCACAGCGGCAGTAAAATGGCTGAAAACTTTGTGCCCCCATATAGAAGTTGGGCCCTGTTTATGCCCCCATATAAAAGTTAGGCCCCCATTTTGTGCCCCCATATATTTAGTGCCCTGTGTAGAGAGTGCCACAGTGCCCCCTGTAGATTGTGCCACACAGCCTCCCTCATAGGTAGTGCAACAAATCCCCCCTCATAGGTAGTGACACACAGCCCCCTACTTCCAGGTAGTGCCACACAGCCCCCTCCCTGGTAGTGCCACGCAGCCCCCCTCCCCGGTAGTGCCACACAGCCCCATCCCTGGTAGTGCCACACAGCCCCCCACTCTGGCCAGGGATTTCACTCCTCAGGGGCATAATAAGGAAAGACTGAGCCCTATAGCAAACTTTTGACTGGGTGCCACACACAGCCCGCCCCTTGTAGATTGTGTCATACCAACCCGCCTGTAGTTTGTGCTATACAGCCCGCCTGCATGGATGAAATGTCATCACTGGAGGCCGGACAGGAGGAATGTAAGTATGAACTTATTTTTTATTACATATTAATATATATTATTACATATATATATATTATTACATTAAAATTGTATTTTCCGAGCGCCGAGCATGGTACTGTCCAGGGTGTTGAAAGAGTTACCGCCGATCAGTGCAGCCCATTAACTCTTTCAGCACCCTGGACAGTACCATGCTCGGCGCTCGGAAATGGAAACACGGAGTGCACACGGGAGTGCACACGGCCGCTAAACCGTGCACACGGATCCGTCAAAAATGGCCGTGTAAACGGTGTCGGAAGTGTGCACGAGGCCTAAGAGCCCGTACTTCGCTCGCTCAGCTTTTCAATGAAAGCCTATCAGAAACGAAGCTGCGCACTGCTCACCCGAGCACTTCTACCGCTTCGTTTTAGCGATCGTGGGGGTCTCAGTGCTCGGACCCCCACCAATTAAAACTTCTGACATGTCACTATGACATGTCAAAGTTTTTTTCAAAGTTTAGTTACTTTTTAAGAATATATTTGCAATAAATTGTAAACATTGTACACTACCAGGATGTACACTACCACTACCAGTCCCTAATTTATTTATGAAATACATTTTTGGGCAGAAAGTATAACTAAAGTATTTTTGAAAGTTGAGTTGAGTTGAGTTGACCATTAATATTTCTGACATATTTTATTTATAACTAGAAATTAAATTTATGGGTATCACCACCATTGACTCATTAACATCTGGTCCCCATTCCTGCTGCTATGAAGGATAATCAGACACCGTACCTTGTGACCGGTGTATACATTCATCCCATCACATCACCACTGTTCCAATTTAGCAGTTTTGTGGGATTAACTGATTTATGAAATATCTGAGTAGAACAACAGGAAGGCAATAAGGAGGAATAGAAACAATACGCAATGATTTTGTATAACTGGGAGGCTGGGTGGTGGGCCCACAACTGCGCAAACATATTGCATGGACAGTAGGTAGGCCTGTGTGCTTTAAAATGCCAGGGCTGATTTTATGTCCCAGCCTGGCACTGTCTCCATGTGTCAACCCAAGCTATATCAATGAACTTCTGATTGCAGGATATTTCATGTTGTGTGATCCTTAAAGGGGTTCTCTGGACCATATGTAGCATTCTCTGATTACACTAACATGCGAAACCATTTTATTTTGAAAGATAAAAGGTACAGTCACTGGGAGTAGTACAAGTGTCAGACGTAAAAACAAAGATTGAAATTCATCAAGCAATTTGTACGAAAACGTGGTTTATTTAGCGACTTTTGCATTACGCTGAGTTCTGTGGCAGAATTAAGACTACAGGTTTCAGGCAGACAAACCAGAGCATTAGGCAGAAATGTGTTCAGGAACAGAGCAAGGATTAAAATGAACCAGAGATCAACTGGGTGCTAATTCCAGAGGACAATATATATATATATTGGCCGGAACGCAAAGCGTTCAGATTGACAAGGTGCTCATGGATTCTGATTGGCCGGGAGGATGTGTGAACATTACACCCATTACCATGAACATGTGGCGTAACACTCCTATGGAATATTAAAACTTGTGCAAGACAGTCTTACAACTCCCAAGCCCCCAAATACGTGTTCCACAAAAGGATAATGGCCTATTGAAAAGGAGGTGAAAAAAAAATAAAAAATTATGCCTAAATCAAAAATACAAAAAGTGTTCCACTAGTATAGAAAAATAATAATCTTTATTATCCCAAATACTGGGAAACGCCCTCTACAAATAAATACAATAGATAAAAAACACAAGATTTTTCTAAGAAGCATACTACCATATAGCGTAAGAGTTTATTACCTGAGGTTGTTATGACATGACAGATGGCACTACTCCCAAAACCGAGGAGACACCTCGACGTGCGTTTCTCTACCTTCGTCAGGTATGCTATTTATACCATTTGTAAGAGGTCATGTTGGGCTTTTTAGGGGAGGGGGTTCCCAGTATTTGGTATAATAAAAATTATTATTTTTCAATACTAGTGGAATATTTTTAGTATTTTTGGTTTAGGCACAATTTCGTTTTTTTGTTGCAGATTTAATTATGTCTTGATTGGTTACTTTAAACTTGGGATACATATTGGTATATAATGAAGGGGAGGTGGAGTCTGTAGAAATGTGAACATCCTGGAGAACGAATTTTGGGAACTGAACATGAAACGTACTGTGCATCATTAATGCAGCCTTGTTAATGGAAAAAGTTAAAAGTGCTACTTCTGCTTAAAACTTCATTTATTCCTGTTGCATGGCAAATAAAGATTGAATCCAATAATATATTCTACATTCTTTACATACAAAGTAAATATCAGGAAGAAAAATACATAAAAATATATATAAGTCTAGAATTGTACAGTGAATGTGAGGTCCAGTGTTGAGTTTGTTGTTGCCAGGCTTTCTTGGGAAGCAGACGTAGACTATGTCTTGGAACATTTCTCATTTATATCCATGGTACATCAATAATTGCACTTCCCTTAATGTATTTTATCTTGTTGCAGGAAAAGTTCACTTCCAGCTGCAGTTTTCCCCTCTTAAACGGCAGACAGAAGATTCTTACAAAGCCAACTCGACCAGGAAATATTTGATCCATTCTGAAGAGAAAGAGACAAGGAAAGAACATAAAGTAAAGATTATTGATATAATCGACATATGAAAATTTTGAAAATTCTTTACTTACGCGCCTGCCTAGCACCTGGGGGAGCCACACTAACAAATGGTGGCACCCCTCTAACAGCTGGGGGCACCTCCCCAACAGCTGGGGGCACCTCCCCAACAATGCACCTCACCAACAACTGGGGTGCACCTCACATTTTGCGAAGCACTGCTCTAGATTAAACTAGTAATCCTATGGATTGTTTTAATATGAATGAAAGCAATTTATTTATTGATGAACTAAAAAAAGGCGATAATGTGTTAAAGTAAATCTGAAGATTTGTTTCTAGCTCTTTGGATGTTGGACTAAGATATTTGAATAAAAATCCTGCATAGTATGTAGCTTTGTTTTTAAAATGACCGGCTTGTTTTATATATGAGAATAATAATGTGTTTTCAAAAATTTCCTTGGAGATCCAGTTATTGCACATTTAACCTCAACCTGTCATGAAAATGTTACCTTGAACATGTGTGGACACAATAATGTAATTTAGTGTTCCAACATTCTATCCTATTTTGGTCATCAACTAATTTTAATGGAAACCTGACAGAAAAGCACTAATGGAAACGTGAACGGGACCTCTTCCTTTTTAAGATTTATTGAGGCTCAATACCACCTGTCAATTTGGAAAATGGTGCCACACCTGCAAATGTTTGGGGACCTCCGCTGTAATTTATAGTGATTTGATCAGTCTGTTTTTCAGGATACAATTCTGAAACTATGAAACATTTTATTTAGAAGACATCACTTACTGTACTCTGAAGGGACCACCAGGGAAGAGACCTGTGCCTTCTGCAGTCATCACACAGTTACTGAGGACCTCATTGAGAGGGTTGGAGAAGGACAGGATGACACTAAGAGGTTGGTTGAGCTGTGGAGTGCCATAAACCTAAAGTGATAAGAACAAAAAAACTGAAGGATTTTTCTTTTTTTCTTTTTGGACTTAGTTTTTAGTTCTCCAAGACCATATAAGTAATACGTTTCACTATCACTAGTATTGAAAATGTGTTAACCAGCACTAAAAGATCTTGATTCCAGAGTAGTCATGTAACGGGCAAAAAGTGATTGAAAGTGATCAATAAATTAGAAACTTACTGTGAACTATGAAAGAGCTACAGTACAAACATCATACAATACGACAAAAGAGTCCTTCTAAATATTTGGCAAAACGTTGCTGTGTTGAGGTGAATAAATCCACCCTGCTTTCATCTACTCTGAAGTCCTGGTGCCGTTACTGTGTTCTATGCTTATATATATATATATATATATACACACACACTGTATATATAGATATATATTTTTCCATTTACAACACATGCTCAGTTGTGTCGATACTTACTTGTATATCTATCGCAGGAACCTCAAATATGATGTTTTTAGATGCTAATTTAAGTTTCTTGTTCTTTAGATCTGTGGCCAGTGCAGTGACTCTGATGTTATTACCAGGACGCACAAATCTCTGATAATGGAAAGGATGAAGCTGAAAACTTGTTTCCATATCTAGAATAAAAATGTAAAGTTATATAGATCAGTGTAGACACTATATGTACTTCTTACCGTATTATTACATAAATGTAATCATTATAAGGGCTCCACCATGTTGTGGTAAATATAACATATAAACCAGTAATCAAAAACATTCTTTCCCAACAATGTTTTTAGCTGAAAGTAGGTTGGTGAGCGCCCTCTGCTGTCTCAGTGTAGTTCTGCTCATGTTACAGCCTATTGACCTTTTATGGCTGAGTACACTAGAACCTTCCTTACATTGCTTTGATATAAAAAAAAAAAATACAGTCATGTTATTGAGCCCTTAGGCTGGTTTCACAGGACCATCATACGGCTGGATTTTAGAATTTGTTTTGTGGCCACAACGTCCGGATTCCAGCAGTTCTACTGATCTTGGATCACAATAGTGAACTAGAGGGGGTTTCAGACATTGTGGATGCACTGCAAACCCTAAACCGTAGTTGTACTAATGTAACCCAAACTAAATGTAATGAAAAACTCCACAAAAAAAGAACCATTTTGTACCAGGTTTTTTAAGCTAGGTTAACAAATTATGGCAAATGGAAAAACATTGTTTTTTTTCTAATCATTTATCAACAAAACTCATCTTTAAAGCTAACATTACTATCTTCAAGTTATTTCTTGTCAGACATGTATTATTTGTACGTTGAGAGGGGGTCTTACTATACATGATAAAGCATATTTCTAGATATTTATATATGCATGCAGTTATCAGTCATGTAGAGTATAAATATAGAATTGGGCGTATGTAACGGTAGGGGGCGTCTAGTGGAGCAGTGCCCCGCATGCTGATTATCGGGGGGGGGGGGGCTGCCTCGGAATTTGGAGGGGATGGCCTGGGTACTTAGATACAGGGCTAAGGCAGGTGAAGAAAACTCTGCTTACAACTCTGGGGGCGACTGTCACTTATCAGCTTCTGGATTTACAAAATTTCAGTGCAGGTCCTGCTATTAAAAACGGAGAAGGAAATGAGGTCTATTTCTAAAGTACAATTCACCTTAACTTTAAAATTGTAGTCCAAAGCAGTTCACAAGGAATCCCGAAGCTGAGAACCCCCCTAGCGATCAACTGTAATTTGTGGGGAAGTCTGTGTGCAGCACCACCACAGGGGAAAAGAAGTATTGCACAGTTCCCTTTTAAATCGGTGGGCTGTAATATATGGACATGTCAGGTCCTTCGGATATGAAAGTGGAATGGGAGAATGGGGAATCACCCTTTATTAACACAGAATGACCTAGTAGGATAGTTGAAAATTAAAATAATGATATTTTCAAAGCCAGACAACTTCTTTAAAGGGGTTTTCCCATGAGGGACAGTTATGATATATCCACAGGATATGTCATAAATGTCAGATAGATGTGAGTCCCACCTCCGGGACCCGCACTTATCTTTAGAACGGAGTCCCCTAAACCCCGTTCTGCCACTCTGTGTTGCGGCAGAAGCAGGTGAATTCCGACCATGAATTAGGAAACAGTGTAGCTTGCTGAGCTACGCTGTTTCCGTAAGTCCCATAGTAGTGAATGGCGGCTACGGAAGCAGCATAGCGTACAAGCTACGCTGTTTCTGTAACTGGCAATCAGTTCTAAGGGACTAACAGAAACAGCGTAGCTCAGCAAGCTACACTGTTTCCTAATTCATGGTTGGAATTCACCTGCTTCTGCCGCAACACAGAGTGGCAGAACGGGGTTTAGGGGGCCAGGTTCTAGAGATAGGTGGGACCCTCATCTATCTGATATATCCTTTGGATATGTCATACATGTGTCTCATAGGAAAACCCCTTTAAGCCCCAGTCCCAAAAGCTATTATTGAGGACAATTGTTGGCTGGTAACATTCAATAGCAATAGTAATATTGAGAGGGGAATAGTTGAATCAAATAATTGAGTCTGTGGGCTTTGCTACACCATAAACCCTGCTGCATTATGTATGTGACTAACTAGTAAGCCCGGGTCTAGATGTAAGCTCTGAGGTTGCACTTTTATGATTACAAGGACACACATCAGTATTTCCTGTACCTTTTCCTGCATTGACGTCGACCTCAAAATTTTCAGTCCAGAATTGTTCCAAAGCTTTTCCATTATACATCATCTCTTGTGCACTGACCATTATGGAAAACTTTTTTGGTTCAAAGCTTCTATTATGGATACGATATAGAAGAATAATTGTCTGTCCAATCAGAGGAGACTGTGCCAACTTTAGGGACATATTAAAGTCCAGCGCCACAATTGAATCTCTTCCCATGAATGGCTTCTTAGACTTCAATTTAGCTACAGCTTTTTCATACACAGCTCTCTCCTGAGTAGATCCTACAAAATAAAATGACAGGTTCGGAAAAGGAAACACCATCCACCTCGGAAACATCAGAATGCATTTTATGCTTTCATTTATTAAGTGTTATAATTACCATCTTCATACTTGTACTGGTTTGTTATATCTTCTATAGTGTTACTGCCAACACTTTTCGTACTTATGGTTTTGCCAATAGAGAGGACATCCACTTGCCCTTTCTCTACTCCACCATCTCGCAGTACCCAGTGAATTACATCACCATTCACCTCCGTAAACACAAACGCAACGTCATAATCTACATCCACATCTCCTTCTTTGACAGCTTTCACAGGGGCTGGACCACAGCAAAACGTCCCTGGAACAATACACAATAGGATAAACCATGTAACATTTCCATATATAGTGAGTTGCAGTATATAATCTTCTTGATGTATACAAACCTCCACTGATCTCTTGAGGGGTGGAATCCAGAACCTGCCAGCCATCATAACCTGGACGGAGGTCTTTCCTTGCCATCCAACATTCATCCCAGACATGAAAATTCCTGCAACAAAGTGACATTTAAGACAATAATATGTGAGAGTATGCTTAGGTACGGTATAGATATGCATACATTAAAGGAGTTTGTTGATCTTTTGTGTCCCTTGGGCCATGCAGAAAGATATTGAGAACATGAGACTGGCAGGTTGCAAGCCACAGATCGTGCCCTATGGGTGACGATAACATGGAAGGGAAGATCTAAGTTTGCTTCCATCAATACGTAGGCCCCTTTTAAATATTTACTATGTTGTAGTTTGTCCAAAATCCTATATACACATCCAAGGAGTAGAACTGTACATATATTTTGCCAAAGGGTATAATTTTGTTTTCTCTTACCCTCCTATGGCCAATGGGCATGTATTTTCAAAGGTATTCTGGTTTCATCAAATAAATATTATTTTTTGTATAATGAAAAGTTAAAGAATTTTCTGGTATACTTTATGCATCAATTTCTCGCCGTTTTTAAGATCTCTACTTGCACCTGTGTTTCCATTACATGACCTGGGCAGGTTTTTATCTCTTGAGAGTAAACAATGAAGGTTTCTATTTAATGCCTGCAAGCGGAGATCTTCATTCATTTAGAGGGTATACTGGACAATTGTATAACATTTTATTATACAGTGATTAACATTTATTTGCTTTATAAAGAGTTCTATTTTATTTAAAGAGTCCCCCACCTAGGGACACATTCATGCAGCCCAATCTAAATAACTAGGTGGTTAAGGCTCTGCACGAACAATGGCACCTACCCTGTAATTGTCAGCGGGCCATTGCAGGAGGCATGGGACTTCTTCTAATAGTGTACTAAAAATAGTTGCTACTTGTCTGATATTTAAATGTGGCGACAGCTGCAAAGCATGATGGTCCTGCATTAAAGACCACGTAAAGTTCATTAGATGGTTTTTCTTCTAATTATTCATAATGCGGAGGTTGTACATAGATGCTGACTGTACATATGTATAAGAACATACCGAATGGAGATGCCCTTTTACAAGGCTGGTATTTTCCATGAATTTTGTACGACAAATTGATGGTATCAATACTACGCAATGACTTTATTGGTTATGATTTCCACATTACATGTGCTAGCGTGTGAATTTACAGAAGGCAAGAAGCCTCGCCTTGCATTCTTCTCTCACCAGATACTGTCTCCTTGCACTGGTTCCAACTTCTTCCCAGTTTCATCATAGTACTCATCAACAGTCAGGCTAAAGTTTGTATCATGTGCGGATTCAAAGTTTGTCACTACACGGGCAGGAATTCCCAGGAATCTCATCACTATATAGATAAAAAAAAATAAAGATATTAGAGCAGGAGACTATAGGAATTGTCTATATACTGATGCAGCAGATCAAGTCATCATGTTTAATATGAACAGCTGTTAGGGGGGACCTCCAGGTAGATGGGTAAGGTGCACAACCCCTTTTTGAGAACTTTGTATATATTGCAACAAGGAAATGTGAACCACCATTGGTGGGCTAGGTAAAAGTTCTCAGTCCTAGCCCTACAGTATCTGTAGGAGACTGTATAAATAACAAAACAAGATGGGGCACCCCTAGTGTAATAAGGTGTTTATTACTTTAGGAGCACCCCATCACCGCTTTCAGACCAGCCTCACATATAGTCTTTGTAGATACATTAGCTACAATCATTTTTATTAGTATTTTACCTGTACACATTACTCCAGCTAGAACCCAACATTGTCCATATCGAACCGGCCTGCACCCACTGTTGTGCCAAAGTCTCAGAATAGTAACACTTCCATTCCATGTGCTTGGGTTGGCACCATTACTGAAGCACTCATCCCAGCAAGATTCTATCACTCCACGATCATCATTAGAATTGATCTGCATAATTCAGTGATTAATAATATAGTATTAAATGTTCATAAAAACCAAGAATCTGTCATTTACGTACTGGCCTGGCTTACCATAGCAGAGACCACTCTACTGATGTACACAGGGTCCCCTCTCTTAGAACAATCTAAAGACGGATTCTTTAGATAATTTGGGTTCATGTCCAAAATTCTCAGGCAGATTTCTCCAACTCCATCTTCAAACTAAAAATTGTAGAAAAATAATGTATTCCTGTTAATGTGTTTTACTACAAAATTATAAAAATTCAAAGTCTGTCACAACCTCTATGGGTGCAGTATATTTGATAACTCTATTATTTAAAGAGGTTTTCCCACTACAATTTTTTTTTTTCATGATCTATTGATAGGTTGGGCCCCCACTGATCCTGAGAATGGGCTGTTTTTAGTTTTATTTAGGCTTCGTCCACATCTGCGCTAGGGCTCAGTTCCGACGTTCCATCTGAGCTTTCTATCGGAACGGAGCCCTCCCTGACAGACACAAATGGAAACCATAGGTTTCCGTTTCCATCACCATTGATTTCAATGGTGACGGATCCGGTGCCAATGGTTTCCGTTTGTCTCCGTTGTACAATGGTTCAGTCGTTTTGACAGAATCAATACCATAGTCGACTATTGATTCCGTCAAAACGACAGAACCCTTACACAACTGAGACAAACGGAAAACATTGGGACCGGATCCGTCACCATTGAAATCAATGGTGATGGAAACAGAAACCTATGGTTTTCGTTTGTGTCTGTCAGGGCTCCGTTCCAATGGAAAGCTCCGATGGAACGTCGGAACGGAGTCCTAGCGCAGATGTGAATGAAGCCTAACAATGGAACAGCAGGCCTCACATCCTCGGCTTCCCCTCATAAAAATGAATGGGAGACTACAGAGTGGAAGCCCTCCGATCTATCAATAGGTCATAAAACAACTCCTTTCATTTCTAATCACACTTTACAACCATACAGTAGGGCAGGGCAAGGCTTCCTCCAAGATCAACACACATTGTTCTATAACCATTAGCTTCAAATAAAGGTCTAGTAAAAGCTAAAAAGTCACATTTTTTATAGGGATGGTTTGGTTTCCAACCACAACAATATATTTTTTTACCTCAGTCTGTATTATTTGAACTGTTCATGACACTATCAGGAACTGCACCGACTTAGTTTCAAAAGCCAACAATTCGTCTGTATAAATAAATATTCCTTCTGCTGCATTTTACATGTGGAGATCATCTTCGCTTGTACATCAAAATACATTCACATGACTGTATTTTTTGACCCTAAATAAAAGGATTTGCTTGGTTTTCTTCTTTTCTCTTCTCCTAATTTTGGGGGGAATGATACACACTTCCCATGGACCTAAGATATGGTCGCATTAATGCAGCCTTGCTGGGTGGTCCACCAGGACATCAACCCAGTGCGGCCACTAATTGAGTTATGAATAATTAATACAATAAAGGAGGAAGACAGGAATGTCGACATCACAGGCCAAGGGGTGAGTTAGGCTTCTTTCACATCTGCGTCAGGGTTCCGTTCTGACGTTCCGTGGGAGCTTCCCATCAGAACGGAACCCTGACTGAAACAAATGGAAACCATAGTCGACTACGGTATTCATTTCATCAAAACGACGGAACCATTGCACAACTGAGACAAACGGATACCATTTGCACCAGATCCGTCACTATTGAAATCAATGGTGATGCAAACGGAAACCTATGGACCTATATAGACATAAAGTTTAATAGTTTAATAATAAAAGTCCGGCTTCCTGTAGCTACTGCTTAACCCCTTCCCGACATTTCACGTATCCATACGCCAAAGTCGGGTAGGGGAAGTATGGAGCGGGCTCATGCAGTGAGCTCGCTCCATACGATGCCGGTGTCGGCTTTATGTTACAGACGACACTTCAGAGTAACTAGCGGCATCGGTCAGAAAGTGTGGGGTGACCCCCTCTAACAGCTCATCGTGCCCCCCGCAACGCAATCGCGGGGGGGGGGGCGATGGTTGCTATGGCTGCCTGGGGGCTTAATAAACACCCCCAGGTCCGCCATCTTTGTACACATATTAAGCCCTGCCTCTGGCAGGGCTTAATAGATGACTGTCAGAATCACGATATACTGCAATACATTAGTATTGCAGTATATCGTGCAAGCGATCTAACGATCGCTGGTTGAAGTCCCCTAGGGGGACTAATAAAAAAAGTAAAAATGAGTTAAATAAAATTTAAAGTTCAAAAAACCCCCCTTTTCCCATTTTCCCCCTAGAGCATATTAAAATAATAAATAAATAAACATAATTGGTATCGCCGCGTCCATAAAAGTCTGAACTATTACAATATATCATTATTTAACCCGCACGGTGAACGCCGTAAAAATAAATAAATTGTAAACGCCAGAATGTCTATTTTTTGGTCACCTAATCTCCCGCAAAAAATGAAATAAAAAGCGATCAAACCATCGAATTTACACAAAAATGTATTATTAAAAACTACAGCTTATCCCGCAAAAAATAAGCCCTTATACCACTTAATCGACGGAAAAATAAAAAACGTATGGCTCTTGGAATTTGACGACGCAAAATAAATTTTCTTTTTTACACTTAGGTTTTTATTTGTAAAAGTTGTAAAATATAGAAAAAACTATATATATTTGGTATCGCCGTAATCGTATTGACCGGCAGAATAAAGTTAACATGTTGTTTTAATTGAACAGTGAATTCCGTAAAAACGGCGGGGGAAAAACCATGGAGGAATCGCTGTTTTTTTCATTTTCTACCCCACAAATAATTTTTTTCCTGTTTCCTAGTACATTATACGGAAAAATAAATGGTGCTATGAAAAACTAAAACTCGTCCCGCAAAAATCAAGCCCTCATAGTACTATATCGATGGAAAAATAAAGACGTTATGGCTTCTGGAATGTGGGGAGGAAAAAACGAAAATGAAAATCTGAAAAAGGGCTGCGGCGGGAAGGGGTTAAAGGAGTATTCCTAGAATTAAATATATGACCTATCCAGACATTGCCCACCACAGTACCAGAGATCAGCAACTACTACAACCATGTTTTAAAAAGAAACAAGAGGGGGAGACGAAACCTCCAGCTCACCTTTGGTGTGTAGATTTTGCACTTCGATTACCGCACGGATCCTCGCGTCGGCACGCGATGTACTGAGTAGAAGACAGGGACGATGTAGATCCAGCGGAACTGTGAATAAAAAGGAACTTGTTCCAAGTTTAATGGACGATTTTCTTAAAAAGATTCAGGAGTAATCCGGACGATGTCCTGAGGTGCTTAGGAGAAATGTGCGGGATTTTGAAGGAGCCTACGCGTTTCAAACGCTTCCTGCGTTCTTAATCATGGCTGTATTTAGACTGACTGACTTATCTCGTGTATTTATCTGTATCCACATATGTGTTTAATTGCGTTCCAGGTGCTTGCAATCTCCTGGAACGCAAACCGGAAGTCTAATTTGCTATGCGTTCCACTTGTGTCAGGGCATGATTGATTTTATGAAAAAACATTGATTTTTAAGCTATTGGAGCAAAGTCTTGGATGAGTGTATGAGAGTAAGGTCTATTACTTTTTTTAATGTGAAAAGAATGAATTTACAGGAGTCGGGATATCGCTACGTTGCTTAACTTCAAGTTTGTCATGGAATGAGTGTCACTTCCGGTCTGAAGAGAGTTGTTATTGTGTTTGCGTTTCAGTGTCACCTGTGTTTCGTGGAACGCAAACCGGAAGTGGCTCTGCTGAAATTGCGTCTTCAAAGAGGATCCCGAGTTCTGCATAGATTCTTTGTAAGTATGTATTTTTTTGTTTTATTTACGAACGATGTATCAACATAATCGATGCAGTGAGGGGGTAGAAAGATATATTTACATTGTGTGTAGGTTAAAACCGGTATTAGTTGAGTTACAGTGTGATATCAGAGCAGATGATAACGTTTTGTCAAAATTACCGAGACAGGAGTTGACAACAATAAACACAGTTCTTGTTTATATATTTAGTTATTTATTTATATATTTTTTTATGTTTATGATTATTGTGTCTGTTGTTTTATTTGCTCATTTGAGTGATTAATATGTTGTCATAATGGTCAGTTAAAAATTGTTAGATTGCGCCAACTAGGAGTAGGATGTGAAAAGCAACGTGATGGGAAAAGGATGTGGGTATGGGGGGAAGTGGGCTAAAAACTTGTACCTGTACTAGGTATATAACTACATGCAAGTTATATTGAATACAAAGAGAAAAAAAATAATAAATGTTTATTATGTTCAACATATACTTTTAAAAATTGGATGGTAAATATGGAGATCTGAATGTTGGAGATGATTTCTATTTTTATTTTGTTTTCACTTTTTCTGTTGTTTAGTAGTTGGTTGCTCAATGACCTTGTTATTAATTTTGAAGGTATTACTTGTTATCTATTGAGAGCCCTCTAAATAATTCCGGGCTATGCCCTTTTCATTTGTTTCGGGTGAGCAAATATTTAATTGATAACGAGAGTTGCTGGAAGGACTAGATTCTATCAGCAACTTTCTACTATTTCGTTCCCTTACGACAATGATTGGGTAAAAAATGTGTCTGATGTAAACTGTTATATATTTGGAACTTGATGTTGGGTGTGTGTGGAATTAATATTTAATAGTGGAACATAAGTTCCTTTTTTAAATTCAGGCCATTAGGGACTCGGGTGTCTAATCTGTAGATCCAGAAGGCCTCTCTTTGGTGAATTTTGTGTTGCCAGTCACCGCCTCTCTTAGGAAAATGTACTTTTTCTATGGCGTAACATATTAGCGATTTTATTGTTCTATTGTGATGTGTTATAAAGTGTCTGGCTGCATTGGATATGTTACAGATGTTTGGATTCCTTATGTAACTTAAATGTTCCAGAATTCGCGTTTTTAATTTTCTGCTGGTACATCCTACATATTTCAGACTACATGCGGTACATTCAATTATATATACTACCGAAATAGTGTTGCAATTGATATAGTTTTGAATCTTGAAAGTTTCAGAATTGTTTGAGTTGGAGAAGGATTTGGTGGTGTGAACAGTGGTACATGTTTTACAAGGGTGTTGGCCGCATTTGAAACCGAAACAAATGAAAAGGGCATAGCCCGGAATTATTTAGAGGGCTCTCAATAGATAACAAGTAATACCTTCAAAATTAATAACAAGGTCATTGAGCAACCAACTACTAAACAACAGAAAAAGTGAAAACAAAATAAAAATAGAAATCATCTCCAACATTCAGATCTCCATATTTACCATCCAATTTTTAAAAGTATATGTTGAACATAATAAACATTTATTATTTTTTTTCTCTTTGTATTCAATATAACTTGCATGTAGTTATATACCTAGTACAGGTACAAGTTTTTAGCCCACTTCCCCCCATACCCACATCCTTTTCCCATCACGTTGCTTTTCACATCCTACTCCTAGTTGGCGCAATCTAACAATTTTTAACTGACCATTATGACAACATATTAATCACTCAAATGAGCAAATAAAACAACAGACACAATAATCATAAACATAAAAAAATATATAAATAAATAACTAAATATATAAACAAGAACTGTGTTTATTGTTGTCAACTCCTGTCTCGGTAATTTTGACAAAACGTTATCATCTGCTCTGATATCACACTGTAACTCAACTAATACCGGTTTTAACCTACACACAATTTAAATATATCTTTCTACCCCCTCACTGCATCGATTATGTTGATACATCGTTCGTAAATAAAACAAAAAAATACATACTTACAAAGAATCTATGCAGAACTCGGGATCCTCTTTGAAGACGCAATTTCAGCAGAGCCACTTCCGGTTTGCGTTCCACGAAACACAGGTGACACTGAAACGCAAACACAATAACAACTCTCTTCAGACCGGAAGTGACACTCATTCCATGACAAACTTGAAGTTAAGCAACGTAGCGATATCCCGACTCCTGTAAATTCATTCTTTTCACATTAAAAAAAGTAATAGACCTTACTCTCATACACTCATCCAAGACTTTGCTCCAATAGCTTAAAAATCAATGTTTTTTCATAAAATCAATCATGCCCTGACACAAGTGGAACGCATAGCAAATTAGACTTCCGGTTTGCGTTCCAGGAGATTGCAAGCACCTGGAACGCAATTAAACACATATGTGGATACAGATAAATACACGAGATAAGTCAGTCAGTCTAAATACAGCCATGATTAAGAACGCAGGAAGCGTTTGAAACGCGTAGGCTCCTTCAAAATCCCGCACATTTCTCCTAAGCACCTCAGGACATCGTCCGGATTACTCCTGAATCTTTTTAAGAAAATCGTCCATTAAACTTGGAACAAGTTCCTTTTTATTCACAGTTCCGCTGGATCTACATCGTCCCTGTCTTCTACATGTTTTAAAAAGTTAGAACACATCCGATGCTCTTACTTTAGCATTATTTATTTAAAAGTGGAGATCCCCTTTAAGAAAATTTTTTAGAAACATCAAAATGCTCTTGCTCACATTCGATACAGCTCCTTTAGGTAGAAGTGAGGCCATAGCTCCTCTCGATTCCAACCTCCCCCGAAAAAGAAAAAGATTTTTTCTTTGCATGTGTCATCACAGACGGAGGTTAGCCTAAATAGCATTATTTACTACACTTGTTACTATGATCTGTCAAATATTTCCTGCCAAATGCATTTGTTCGTTTTAATAACTGGCCTGCGGGGCGATGAATAAGAACCAATATGTTAATCTAATCCCTGTAGTTAGTGAGAGGTGCAGCATGATAAAGTGACAGCTCAACACTTCAAACAGCGGCTCAAAAACGTGTTCTCTAAAATCTTATTAAATATTCTTTTTATAGCTTTTAGGTTGCAATCCATGTCAAGACTGTGATATATACGGAGTTACTCAGCAGCAGGTGATTTGCTCAAACCTATAGCTAAAGTAGAAAGAGTTCTTCCCTCTAAAATACAGTACATTTAGTCATCTGTATATAAAATTCCTTGAGTTGTTCCGTCATGTTAAGTCTTTAAAAAAAAAATCGATTCAGAAGTTTTCGTTTCTCAGCTACCAGAGGCTGTTGTGGGGGCACTGTGCCTAACATTGCTCTGGCGGTCCTGTGGCTGTCAAGGTGATGGGTTGCTGTGGTTGTCACTATTATGGGTGTCCTATGGCTCCCAATGTTATAGGGGTCAAGTGGCAGTCACTGTGTTGTGGGGGCTGTGACTTCCAATGTTAAGGGAGTCCTGTTGCTGGCACCCATGGCTGTCGATGTTTTGAGGTCCATGTGACTGTCAATAGTATATGGTCCTGTGGCTGTCAATGTATTGGGGTTCCATGACTCTCGCTGCTATGGGGTCTCATGGTTTTCAAAGTAATTGGAATCCTGTGGCTGCCACTATTATGAAGGTCCTGTATAGGTTATAGGGGAGGTTCGTTGAATGTTATTATCAGGCTCCTGTGGCTGTCAGTGTTATAAAAGGCCCATGGCTTTCAATGTTATGGGGATCCTATGGCTGTCAATGTTATGGGGACCCTATGGCTCTCAATGTTATGAGGATCCTGACCTTTTCTTCACATTATCATATTGTATTCACATTCCTTGGTACTGTACCTTGTCACTCCAGAGAATTTCCCAGAAATATGATTGCAATTTGGACAGACTGTAATTTTTTTTACACTGTAAACACTAGTCGTAGGCACTGCAGGCTGACAAGTACAGATCAGATACATACCTCAAATAATGAAAACTGGTCAATCTTACTTCATTGATATTGACTCGAAGATACCGGAAGGTTTATTCCAGAGTGTAATACTGTACTATAGCACACTTGTCTGGCCTTGTGGTTGCATTATGTTTCATGTTAGTGTCCAATAAAATTTGACTAAAATAGTGATGTGCACAGGTAAACCACCAATACATGAACCATGAGCAGGTGTTGCTTCTTGCCAACAGAGGGTAATAAATAGCGAAACTCGTAACCAAAGCCTTGTATGTTAAGAGAAGGCAGATTATATAATTTACTAGCTGTGCCCGCGACTTCGTACGCGCAGACCACTGAAAAACGATGCCGTTTTTTATAAGTATACTCCTAGCCTTGGACCATACTCAGAACAAAGTGAAAAAAAAAACCAAAGACAATAAACAAACTTCAATTAAAAATAGTTTTCTTTCAGTAGTCAGGTTCACTACGACAACGCTTCCCTGTAAACAATGTTAGCAGTAGAACCACCAGGGATTTGCGCATAAAGATTGGTGGAGTTGCTAACACGGGAGAAAGCCACATAGAGCTGACCGTGCGCAAAGCAACTGACACTGAGGTTCACGCCCACAACGCACAGCATTTGGCCCTACGCTGCTATGATGGTCATAGCGTAACATAAGGTGACCAGAAACTGTACATGTTTAAAACTGAAGGGAAAATTATTTGGAATGAGGGGGATTCGAGGTATAAAAACGTTATCACCTGCGCTGCATCCTGTTAAAATCTCAGCTTCTATCACGTTTTATCGGGTGCCGTTACATAGTTTTGGTGGGCTTAAATTTCTAAGGAGAATTATGAGGACGCCGACTTTTAAATTTATGTGATGGAAGACCGGGTGTGCTTAGGGAATTTAAAAATTCCACTGGATAGTTTGTAGCGTCTTCTTGTTCAATGACTCTGTCGATAGAGATATATTCTGCACTCCCCATGAACACACGTCAATATTTCAGCATTTATTGCTGCTGCCTGGTCATTGTCACTCTTTCGCATAGTCAAGAGTTTTCATGATTTGTTATTTGCGTTGGGTCACCATACACAGAAGAAATGAGGTCTTGCAGTAATGGAACAGTACAACATAAATTATCAGGCAAAATAACTTTCCCTTCTTCTTGCGGATACGTGCCGTCACCAATTTTTAGTAATAAATCTGAAAACTCTTGTGCATTTGGGTTGCCTCCTGTTCGCACCCGCATATTTATTGTTAAATGCATCGGTATAACGTTGCGCCACAGACTTGAGCACTTTAGGCAGGCTCTAATTTCATCTGTTCTCGTTCCTCGTGGTATGACTGGCAAAGTCTGCCTAAAATCGCCACAGAAAAGCATTGTCATACCACCCATGGGCTGGTCATTTTGTCTGATATCTCGCAAGGTTCTATCTACCGCTTCACGGTTTGCCATAGTGCACTTGTCCCATATTACTACACAGCGCGTAGAACCCTTGCTTGATCGCTGTTTCTAGAAACATTACACACTGGGCTCTCCGTAAGATTCAAGCCAATCGGGATCTTGAACATTGTATGGGCGGTTTTGCCTCCGGGCAACAATGTGGCTGCTATGCCCGATCCTGCATGCAAGGAGAGTTTCTATTTAAAGTGCCACATGGCCCATGAACCATGTGTGTCTTTACAAGCTCGTGCAATATCGGATCCTCATTCCAGTCAGGAAATTCAGCACTTACGACCCTGTTATAACGTCCACGGTCGCTGACCGCAGACTCCTATCATCCTGCAGACCATCATCCCGGGAGCGTTCCCAATAATTTCTCCGGGAGGGAGGATTTCCTAGGCTGGATTCCAGCAATCCTTACTATCCTCCTCAGGCGTCTTACCAGAGGATTCCATGCAGAAGAACCAAGTGAAATTGTCTACCCAGAAGAGACAACGCAGACGCACTTCTGGACATTGTCTGTATTGCGGCCTCGGAGGCCATATTGTGCATTTGTGTCCCCAGAGGCCAGAGAGACCCCAGTGCCTAGGATTGGTTGGAGAGACAACCCTAGGTGGAATGGTACCAAATAAAGCATTCTGTTCCAAGTTGACTATTCCATAGTATTCGGCGAGAAGACGCATTGTGTTTCTGCCTATCTTCATCCAAAAGAAGCTAGTGGATCATCTACAGTTGCCCAGACTTTCCCTGGAGACATCTTTGGCTTTTGCTTCGGTGAATGGACTGCTTCTGCCCGATCCGATAGTGTCTGAGACCAAGCCGCTGAAGCGCCAAGTTGGAGTGCTTCATTCGGAACTAATTTCATTTCTTGTTTTGCCCAAAGCCAACAATTCTGTTCTGCTGGGCCTACCTTGGCTTCGACTGCATGCCCCACTCCTGGACTGGAGTTCCCGAGAGGTTTTCCAATGGGGCTCCAAGTGCCTCGGTCGCTGTCTGTTGCGGATCCATCCTGTCTAGCCTCCTCTGCCTCAGTCATTGGCGGGACTGCCCCCCAATTTGGCTCAGTTTGCAGATGTCTTCAGCAAGAGGGAGGCTAAGAAGCTGCCTCCACATCAAACTTATGACTGCCCCATTGAACTCGTTCCAAATGCCAAATTAGAATCGCTAATATGCCAAGCTGGAGAAGTGGGTCTTTGAAAATAATTCTCTGCCCTTCCTGGGCTACATCATCTCGGATCAACGTCTCAAGATGGATCCTGAGAAAGTAAAATCTGTCCTGGAATGGTCACGTCCTCAAGGCCTGAGTTCCATAAAGCGTTTCCTGGGATCCCAATGCCTAGCAATGGCTAGCATATTGGCACCAAGTGGAAACCGAGACAGAAATGTATATTGCCATGGCCACACAGCAAAAACCACTCACACTGGCATCTGCACCTATATTCACACTCAGTCTGAGAAATATAGTTTGGGGTTTAATTTTTGAGACCAGCAGTATATGGGTGAGATGGGTGACCTCTTTATATTTTGAACACAAATGGCAACAGCCAGCTCCACGAACGGTACATTCAAAACTGCACCAAAAACTATACTATTGCCAGAAGACGGCCACAGTCCTTGGTCCATTGCAACACTTATTAAATGTTGAGATAATTTATACTTTAATACTATACAATGCCCTTACCCAGCTTGAGTGTATCATGACTAGGCTGGTTTGTAAAGGGTCCATAATAACGATTGCCTGGGTACCCAAAATATATTTTTATTGGATATCTCGCTAAAATCAGGGGTACAATCACCCCTGTGAAAAAACAATTGTGCTCAAAAAATATAACAAGAAAAAGACGTAATTCATCAACTGATTCAATTGTGAATCTAATTGGCCGAACACACTCAGGGCTTATTTAGACGAACGTCCGTGCAACGATTTTCATGCGCCTCGCAAGGACCTATGTTAGTCTATGGGGCCGTGCAGACTGTCCGTGAGTTTCACGCAGCGTGTGTCCGCTGCGTAAAACTCACGACATGTCCTATATTTGTGCGTTGTTCGCGCATCACGCAGCCATTGAAGTCAATGGGTGCGTGAAAATCACGCGCACCACACGGAAGCACTTCCGTGGGACGAGCGTGATTCGCGCAACAGCAGTAAAAAGTATGAATGTAAACAGAAAAGCACCACGTGCTTTTCTGTTTACAAACATACAAACAGAGTGTCATAATGATGGCGGCTGCGCGAAAAGCACTCAGCCACGCATCATATGCTGCTGACACACGGAGCTGTTAAGTACCTTTTGCGCGTGCAAACCGCTGCGTTTTTTGCGTGCACAAAAGGCACACGCTCGTGTAAATCCGGCCTTATGCTGAGACATGGGGTTAATGTGTTTTACAATGTTGCCATAGCGGATTATTTCCATAAACCTGTAAGGCAAACAGGGCATTGTCTGAGTGTCCTAGAACAATTGCTGTATGATCTCATTAAGCTGGCACCTACACTCATTTCCCCTCCATTCTGACCCTATGCGTTTCTTTGCAAAGATATCATCAGGGTTCTGCTCAAAATTCAATTATGCTGACTGCACATGTCAGCGATAGTTCAAAACATTCAGCGGCATGCTAAGGCCCTGTTCACACTGAGGTTTTTTTACGTGGTTTTTGCAGGGGAAACCGTGGCAAAAAACAGCTGAAATTGCCTCCCGCTGGAAAAAGCGACATGCCCTATCTTGAGGCGTTTTCCGCCTCACAAACCCCATTGAAATCAATGAAAGACGCAAAATATAACATTGCGCATGGCCGCACCGTTTTTGGTGCGTTTAATGGCAAAAAACACTCATGTTTTTTTCCCTTGCCTGTTCCATAACACCTCAGCAGTGCCACAGGCTGATCGCCTCCATGCCACGACACATTGGTGCAGTAATTCATGCAAAAGGAGCCCCGACCAAGTATTGGGTGCATATAGTGTACATACTTTTCAGTAGGCCAACATTTTGGTATTAAATTGTTGTTTTTTTTAAATTGGGCTTATATAATATTCTAATTTTCTGAGACACTAAATTTTGGGTTTTCATTAACTGTTAGCCATAATATTCAACAGTAAACAAAAAATGCTGGAAATAGATCCCTCTGTGTGTAATGAATCTATATAATATAGGAGTTTCACTTTTTGAATTGAATTACTGAAATAAATGAACTTTTTGATGGTATTCTAATTCATTGAGAAGGACCTGTATATGTAGGTAGCTTTAGGGCATGACCACACGTGGCGGATTTCCTCCGCAACTGTCCGCATCAATGCCGCACCTAATCCGGGTTGCGGATTACGGCTGCGGATCTGCACAAAATGTGCAGAAAATTGATGCGGACTAGCTGCTGCGGACTGCGGGAAAAGTGCTTCCCTTCTCCCTATCAGTGCAGGATAGAGAGAAGGGACAGCACTTTCCCTAGTGAAAGTGAACGAATTTCATACTTACCGGCCGTTGTCTTGGTGACGCGTCCCTCTTTCGGCATCCAGCCCGACCTCCCTGGATGACGCGCCAGTCCATGTGACCGCTGCAGCCTGTGCTTGGCCTGTGAATGGCTGCAGCCGTCACTTAGACTCAAACGTCATCCTGGGAGGCCGGACTGGAGACAGAAGCAGGGAGTTCTCGGTAAGTACGAACTTCATTTTTTTTTACAGATACATGTATATTGGGATCGGTAGTCACTGTCCCGGGTGCAGAAACAGTTACTGCCGATCGCTTAACTCTTTCAGCACCCTGGACAGTGACTATTTACTGACGTCTCCTAGCAACGCTCCCGTCATTACGGGAGCCCCATTGACTTCCTCAGTCTGGCTGTAGACCTAGAAATACATAGGTCCAGCCAGAATGAAGAAATGTCATGGCAAAAAAGCAAGACGCATCCGCAGCACACATGACATGTGCATGACAGCTGCGGACTTCATTGCGGAACTTTGAATCTCCATTGAAGTCAATGGAGAAATTCCGCCATGAGTCCGCCACTGCTCCGCAACAGACAGAGCATGCTGCGGACACCAAATTCCGCTCCGCAGCCTATGCTCCGCAGCGGAATTTTACGCCTCGTCTAAACGAACACTGCTAAATTAAAGTGTAAGTCAATGGACAAACGGCTCCGCTGCGGATTAACGCTGCGGAGTGTCCGCAGCGGAATTTAAGTGAAATTCCGCCACGTGTGAACCCAGCCTTACAGTCAGCTGCATCTGTCAGCTTACTATATAATAAAGTATTTCCAAAAATTCCAAATATTACTCCACATGTAATGATGACAACACAATACCTGGCCAAAGTTCCACGGCGTGGTGACAACAAAGTCTTTGCTTCCCTGATACATTAATCCATATTCATTCATCACATATTCCTGCCTTAAATCTTCATCTTCCAGAAAGACATCATCATCTTGACACAAAAAACAAACAAACCAGGAATTAATAAGTTTGCTAATTTTAACAAATATCTTGTAAGCGTTCATCTCCGCAACCTGTGAAAGATTATGAATATATTGCATTGAAGATAGTTACTTTCTATAGGTAAACCTAGACATACATGACGCATTGTGGGTCGTTAACCTTTCAAAGTCATTGCTAAGGCATGGAAGCATGGGAGGGTTCCGGAAGCTGAGATCTGTGCTGCTGTTTGCAGGGTGTGCTTGCCTGTGATATAAAGCAAAAAATGTGGTCACCACTAGATCCCTTTCCTGTTAGGCTCCTTGCACAAAACATTTGGAAGATTTACTCTCCCAGCTTGTTATTTGTCTACCCTCAGTCTTATGTCTCAGTGCATTTTCCAACTGAACACTGCTGACTAGCTTCCTAAACTTGGGTTTTGCTTTGCCTCCTGACTTGGTACCACATTGCCTGCAGTTGCCAACCTTGCTTGTTCCTGATTCTGATATTGCCTTCTCATTTAGTTTTACCACTCCATTGACCAACTGGCCTAATGACTACTCTCATCATCTGTGTTGCTACGGGATACTATTTGCCTAATTAATTGACTTTCTGCTAGCAGTAACACCTGTACGTCACTGTCCATATATGAATAGTGATGCCTGGGGGTTTCTCCAGGAGAGGAGTCCCCTGCCAGAGCAGGGTCTGGCTGCCGGGGATTCCGCTCCTACAGAGAGCTACAGTGGAGCTCCATCTACGGGGGATGGGCTGGGGCTTGCTATCTTCAGGCAGAGGGGTGCTATCTACATGGAGGAGTGCTAGCTATAAGACTGAAGTCCCCGACCAGAGACCTTGCGATGCTCTGGCCGGGGATTCAATTGTTGAAAGCCCGAAATCACTGTCCTTATATGGACAGTAATGTCAGGGGCTTCCCCCGGGCTCAGTGCTCAAAGTAGCGCTGTGTGCGGGGAGTCCCTGGCCAGGATCAGTATTTACTGGCCATTACAAGAATTGTTTCCTAAAAAACGGCCGGTAAAAACTGATCCATTGACTTGTATGGGAGCCGTCGGGTCGTAAAAAACAATATTCACGGGCCGTTGAAAAAATGGCCATGTGAATACACCCGTAGAACTTCATTGTTCTGAAAATGGCCATTTGAAGGTCGTTTTTCACTGTCATGTGAATGTAGCCTAAGGTTGTGAAAATTGCTATTATCTGGACTTCAAATATTACTGTAAGGGTATGTGCACACACACTAATTACGTCCGTAAGTGACGGACGTATTTCGGCCGCAAGTCCCGGACCGAACACAGTGCAGGGAGCCGGGCTCCTAGCATCATACTTATGTACGATGCTAGAAGTCCCTGCCTCGCTGCAGGACAACTGTCCCGTACTGTAATCATGTTTTCAGTACGGACAGTAGTTCCACGGAGAGGCAGGGGCTCCTAGCATCGTACATAACTATGATGCTAGGAGCCCGGCTCCCTGCAGTGTGTTCGGTCCGGGACTTGCGGCCGAAATACGTCCGTCAATTACGGACGTAATTAGTGTGTGTGCACATACCCTTAGTAAATTATTATTTGTACTTTTTCTGCAAGCTTGTGGTAGTGTTTTAAAAAGCAAGTTGTTGCTCCTATTTAAAAGGAATGTATCATCAGAAAGTGACATGTTATTTCAATCAAGTTTTTATTGTAAACATATGCTATAAAAAAAGGTTATTTTTTTTCATGCGACTATTTAAAGAAAATCTTGAAATATTTCAGTTTTCACACTGGCTACTGAGCTCTCACAATCAGTTGACATTTACTGTTTTCTGAAGCTTCCTTTCAGCTTTTCTGTGTAGAACTGAATGTGCAGAGTCATCTCATTATCATTAGGGGGTGGGCCAGGTAATGGCAGCTCCATTGTAGTACAGGAGGCCTAGTTAAGGCAGGATAACAAAACTATATAAACAAATAAGGCTCTGTATGCACCTACCCTATTACTCCTTAGTCTTGTAGACTGTATTAGTCTAATGACATTTTTCTGTAAATTGAACTTTATACATTACAGCTCACAAACCCTGCTGCACTGTTTATACAGATAATACAGAAAGTATGTGCCTTAAACTTGGCCCCCAGAGAAGTTTTTTAAATAAATAGATACAATTGAAAGAACATAACACATTATTGCACTTCTACAGACATAAATCTAATTAATAAAAGTAAAATTAAATATGTGAGAAATTTTATGTTTGTTCTAAATGCCTTTATGTATATGTTATTTGCAAGGTATGAAGGAAAAATCATACTACCCAGCAAATTGGAAAGTGTCCAAACCTCTCTTCCTCCTGCGTCACGCCACTCCCTCTGTATCCAAGATTTCAAATTATTTTGAAACCCAGAAATTACGAAATTGTGCCAAGTATGGCACATAATAGCTTATTAATAAGTGGAATTTCTTCTGTGGTTTCAATAGTGAAGTCAACTGATCTATAGTGTTCCAGTGAGAATTGGTTTATCATCATTGATCAGCTCGTTGATTGGTGCTGATTTGCTCCTTTCACTATGAGATATGTATGAGGACGAGCTCTCATTACTACGATCACTCATCCCCATACATTTCTATCATGTCGGCAGTGCGTCTCCCTGTTTACACAGGCCACCACTGACAGAGGACATTCCAACACATTTGGCATTGCTCCCAGATTTCTGTGACTGGAATTCAAACACAACAGTCTAATCACATTGTCATTGATTTGAATGTCCCTTTGCTCAGCTTTACCAGGCACAACCACTGTTCCCTTTGTAAATTGTAGAGTTTCGCACCTTCCCGACATCCGTCGTTAATATATATGGTGGAGGTCGGAAGGGAAAGTATGGAGCTCCTCAACTTGCGTGTGTCAGCTGTATGCTACGGCCAACACTTCACTGCAACAAACGGAATCCCGCTAGTTTAACCCCTTAGCCATTAGAAAGAGGGGGGCGTCCCACCGGCCCTCCTGTAACACGATCGAGTGCCGATCGCTGTCATGGCGAATGTAGAACCCCAGGTATGCCATCTTTAAGCTCCAGAGGCAGGGCTTAATAGAAGCCTGTAAAAATCCCAATATACTGCAATACATTAGAATTGCATTATATCGCGCAAGCGCTGGTGTAAGTCCCCCAGGGGGACAAATAAAAAAAGTAAAATACAGTTAAATAAAGTTTTTTTAAAAACATTAAATAATATAAGTTCAAAAACCCCTGTCTTCCCATTTTTCCCCAAAAGCTATGTAAACAAATTAATAAATAACATAAATAGTAATGTCGCACCCGTAATAGTCCAAACTGTTACAATATAACATTATTTAAACCGCATGGTGAACGCAGTAAAAAAATAAAAATACAAACTACAGCTCGTCCTGCAGAAACAAGCTCTCAAATTGCTTAATCAACAGAAAAATAAAAAAGTTATGGCTCTCAGAATATGTCGACACAAAACAAATTTTATATTTAGCAATTAGTATTTTCCTTGTAAAACTAGTAAAACATAAAAAAATATATAAATTTGGTATCGCACAAAACTTATTGACCCACAAAATAAAGTTTACAAGTTTTTTTTTTACAACACGGAAAACACCGTAAAATCGAAGCCCAAAAAAACAATGGAGGAATCACTACTTTTTTCCATTTCACACCATAAATCATTTCTTTACACCTCCCATTAGATTATATGGTACAATAAATAGTGCAGTGAAAAACTACAACTGGTCTCGCAAAAAACAAGCCTTTATACAGCTATATCGGCGGAAAAATAAAAAAGTTATGGCTTTAAAATATGGGAAGGAAAAAGTGAAAATGAAAAACCGAAAAATGGCTGCAGGGTCTAGGGGTTAAAATACTACTCCCTGAAGATAGGTAGAGCTGTTTATTGGGCTTGTTGCTTTAACTCTTTCCTTTCCACAGTGCACAGTTTACAGGGAACACTGGGCACAACCCATGGACAAGGATGGTGCTGTTTCTAGAAGAAAGCAGTTGTGTTTTTCTAATCTCATAGAACCCTTTTAAGGTTATGTCCCCACAAACAAGATATACTGCAACAGAAAATCATCAGCAGAATCTCTAGAAAAAACGCTGGTAAATCTGTCACAGAAATATGCACCAAATAGTGTGTTTTTCCTGATCATATTGCTGCGGAAACGCTGTGTTTTTTCCTGCAGTGGTTTAAACTGTGGATTTGGGCCGGGACGAATACACTACATAAAAATCACGCAGCATGTCCGACCTGGAACTCGCAGGACATTCCATACGAAAAATCGCACCATTATGGTGCGATTTTTTGGCCAGAAATTCAGCTGCGGAGGAAAGCCGTTCATACTTACCCCCTCCCTCCTCTGACGTCCGCTCCAGAAATGATCATTTTTGACCAAGTTTATGAACAAATTTCGATTTATGCTAATTAGTTTCTAAATAGACAACTGGGCGTTTTCTAACTTTTACCAACTGGGCGTTATGAAGAGAAGTGTATGATGCTGACTTATCGTTCCAGCCCAGCTTCTTTCACTGCACAGCGTGATCTCGCGAGATCACACTGTGCTGTCACATACTCCCACAGTAACTTTTGCAGTGAACGAAGCTGGGCTGGAACGATGAGAAGTGTATGACGCTGATTGGTCACTGATTGGTCAGCGTCATACACTTCTCTTTACAGCGCCCATTTGGTAAAAGTTAAAAAACGCCCAGTTGTCTATTTAGAAACTAATTAGCATAAATCTAAAACTGTTCATAACTTGGTCAAAAATTATCGTTTTTAAAAATAGAAACCACTGCTGTTATCTACATTACAGCGCCGATCAGATTATGTAGGAGATAGGGCACTTATAATCTGGAAACAAAGCCTCTTTAAATACTTAATATATTAGGAAATTAATCAGACCAGGTTTTCTTATTTACTTATTTAGATAAAATGATATTCAAAGTTGGACATTCACTGTAAACTAGTTTTAAATGACAAAGTATGTAAGATAAAAATACGTTTTTTGCATGTTGATTGTGAATTATTTTATTTGAAATCATTAGAAATGTACCTGAGCACCAAGGGTTGAAGAGAAGAAGAAAATCCCCCAAGTAGTAGGATTTGGTGTTTCCCCGGTAGCTGCCCTCTAGGTACAGATTATATCGTCCAATACAGGCTTTTGCTGAGGTGCAAATAGTCAGTGATAAAGAATCAATAGATTCACTCTCCTCTTTAGCACTCCATGTGTTGTCACGCAGCTTGGTTACTGGGAATTGTATCAGAGTTCCTGCTTGCTGAGATGGATATGGACCTGGAGGTAAAAGCAAGTAGAATTGGTGATTAATATATATGTAAAGTGAGATGAAAAAATTCTAGGGATATTCAGGCTAAAGACGACCTGTAATATCTGCCATCATTTAAAGTTCAGGGGTTTTCCCAATTTTGTGTTCATAAAGCTTAATTGTTGTATAATTAAAAGTTCTGACAATTTCTAATATGCTCTATGTTTCAAGTTTCACAATTTTTTGGATCTGTGCTTGAATTCAGGCAATGGAGCAATTGTTCTTTACTCCCTGAGGCTTTACTTCCTGTGTGGGGGCACTATCACTGTATCGGGGCAGTAAGGAGGCACTGTTACTGTGAGGAGGGTACTAAAGGGGCAATTTTACTGAGTGAGGCCACCATTACTATATAGGGAACTATTACTATGTTGGGGCACTATTAAGGTTTGAAGACACAAAGGGGGAACTATTACTGTATGGAGGCACTCAGGGGGCACTATAGGTGTGTTGATGCCACTAAGGAAGCACTATTAATGTGTGAGGCATAAAGGGGGCACTATTATTGTATGAAGCATTGCGACCATCTCAGGCACTATCTATATGGAACTATTTTGTGGGTACTATAGTTATAGGGGGATCTGGGGCAGCAGCAGTCACAGTATTGGGGTAAGCTGTATGATGGTACTAGTAAAGAGGCATTAGGATGGGAAGTATGTTCATAATGTAGGAAATAGTTGGGTTAAATGAGGAGCAAAAGAAGTCTGGGCAGCAAGCTCTGCAGAGACGAGTCATGGCCGGGAGAAATCATCATGGAGGTCTAGACCAGATGAAGAAGAAAAGGAAAAGGGAACAACTCCAGTCAGAAAATACATTAACAGCTGGGGGTCTATCTTTTCAGCAAGGGGCCCTTCTAACAAAAAAGGATTGTCTTACATCCCTGCAGATCCATGAGCAGATTTCTGCTATTTATAAATGTCTGTAGTCTTGGGTAAGTTGACAGATAACTCCTGGAGAATCTGCAGCAAACCATGGGGAATACAAGCTTCTCCAAAAGTCCACCTCTTTAGTAAGACCACCCTTTAGCTATCTACACCTTTTGACATCGTTTTTTTTTTTTTTACAGAATACAAAGCAGTTGTATCTCAAAAAGTTAATTTTTTAAATAAAATGTTTTTAGGAAGTTGCACCAATCACACTGATGCACAATTTTATTTAAAAACAACAACAAACAAACAAACAAGAAAACTATGTTCATAGCCTATTTATGTGATAGATTTTCATTTCCCTTATATCCTATTTATATCCTTACTTATATAAGTGCCTTTTTTGAGAGTACCACCCCTCGAAGAGACCATTTTTTGCTCCACTTTTATATGGTTATTCCTTTAAAGAGGCTCTGTCACCAGATTTTGCAACCCCTATCTGCTATTGCAGCAGATCGGCGCTGCAATGTAGATTACAGTAACGTTTTTATTTTTAAAAAACGAGCATTTTTGGCCAAGTTATGACCATTTTTGTAGTTATGCAAATGAGGCTTGCAAAAGTCCAAGTGGGTGTGTTTAAAAGTACAAGTCCAAGTGGGTGTGTATTATGTGCGT
The DNA here is from genome assembly GCF_050947455.1 of Rhinoderma darwinii. Lineage (NCBI taxonomy): Eukaryota > Metazoa > Chordata > Amphibia > Anura > Rhinodermatidae > Rhinoderma > Rhinoderma darwinii. Next base: position 41,152,734 of record NC_134699.1, on the reverse strand, counting down.
ACATCGGGGCGTTTTTAATACTTTCACTAGCTGGGCGCTGTGAAGAGAAGTAACATCCTCTTCTCTTCAGAACGCCCAGCTTGTGACAGTGCAGATCTGTGACGTCACTCACAGGTCCTGCATCGTGACGGCCACATCGGCAGCAGAGGCTACAGTTGATTCTGCAGCAGCATCAGCGTTTGCAGGTAAGATCGACTTACCTGCAAACGCTGATGCTGCTGCAGAATCAGCTGTAGCCTCTGGTGCCGATGTGGCCGTCACGATGCAGGACCTGTGAGTGACGTCACAGATCTGCACTGTCACAAGCTGGGCGTTCTGAAGAGAAGAGGATGTTACTTCTCTTCACAGCGCCCAGCTAGTGAAAGTATTAAAAACGCCCCGATGTACGCACATAATACACACCCACTTGGACTTGTACTTTTAAACACACCCACTTGGACTTTTGCAAGCCTCATTTGCATAACTACAAAAATGGTCATAACTTGGCCAAAAATGCTCGTTTTTTTTAAAATAAAAACGTTACTGTAATCTACATTGCAGCGCCTATCTGCTGCAATAGCAGATAGGGGTTGCAAAATCTGGTGACAGAGCCTCTTTAAAATGGCTTCTAGGTGAAATATCACGATAAGTTGAGGGGCTCTAAGAGTAAATTATGACACTTAATGTGGTTTGTGGCTATCACACTACATACCTGTTTGAGCTGTAAGTTTTAAGTTGTCTAATTTTTCCTCTTTTCCTCTGCTGTAAAAAAACAATGTGATGCTAAAGGGTTGTCCTCTTCGTAGAATAAGCTCCTTGCCCCGTATAGTCTGAGTCTTGTGCTCCTCACCATTTTTGAGTTTGTTGGCATCGATCCTTAAAATTTCTGGCGCTGTAATAAATACGGTGTATTAGTTATGCCTTCGAATGGAGATAATTGTAGAAAGACAGGTGTGTGACAAAGGAGTTGGTTAAGTATATACCGACAGAATGTAAAGCAGGTAAGAATGTTAATTGATCAGAAGAAATACTGAATGCTTTGATCACCACTTAACTACTAGTTTACATGTGGTTACATATAAAAATGAATATTATGAAGGTCTTACCTGGTGTGTCATCCATTTGCAGATGTCATAGCATGGACATCCCATGGTCCATGCTGCACATTCTACATAAACTGTAAGGGCTTGTCCACACATAGCGGAATTACTGCGTATTTGCGGACAGAATACAGTAGCAGTAAAGTGGGTGAGATTTAACAAATCTCATCTGCACGCTGCATAAAAATTCAGAGCAGAAGTTGACCTATTGTGCGTATTTTTCAGACTGCAGCACGTCAATTCCTGTTGCGGAAAGTAGACTAAATTGCTGCATTTTTCAGAGGACACGTCACCATCTCCCAGCATTGTGAAAAACGCAACAAAATCCGCACCATTTTCTGCATTAAAAAACACAGGAAATGGTGCGTTTTTGCTGAAGCGGAAAGTCGGCTACTTTCAACGGAATTGCTGCAGAAATTTTCTGCAACAATTCTGTTACGTGTGGACAAGCCCTAAAAGAAGAGGCTTTGGAGCGTACGAGCTCTGTCCACTTTTTTGCCCATAATTTATGAATAGCGTGCAGCATGGTTCATGGGAAGAACATGTTCTGAAGAAGTGGCCCTCCATTATGGTAACGACACATTGCGGACAATCCGTGGATGACATTTAAACACATCTCATCCACACACACCAGAAAAAATACACAGAGAAACCATTCATAAATTGACCTGCGGTGCAGTTTTTAATCCACAGCATACCAATGTATGCTGCAGAATCGTTGCACTTTTGTTGCTGGTATTCCTTATTAAATTCAATAGGGAGATAAAACCCGTGGCAAACAGCAAACATTACGTTTTTTGGGGACAGAAAAGCTGCAATTCTGCCTCAAAAATTGCAAATCAGAAAAATGACCTTTTTTGGTTTAAAATTGATAAAAAGCTTAATTCTTAGCCCAGGGCATTGTTATAGCGACATGTTCTTCTATTTTCCTTTCAGGCCGGCCTACTGGGATAACATTTCATCCCATTTGACTGCTGCAGCCAATCGCAGGCTGCAGTGGTCGGATGGACTGCAGTGTCATGCCCAGGAAGCCGGTTACACGGAGTATAGAGGGACGCGTCACTATAACAGCACCCGTGGGGTGTGTAATATATATATTTTTTTTTTAATGTATTTCCGCTGCGGAGATTCTGCCTGAAAATATGCACCCGAATTTGGTACGGTTTTTCGTGCTGAATTCCCTGCGGGTTCCAGGATGGATACGCTGTGTACTTTTACACAACGTATCCGCCCTGTGTGCACCCAGCCTTATATTATTTTGACCTTGGAGAACAACCATTTACCAAGCCTGGAATGTTTTTCTTTGTATGTTTATTAAGCTAAAATAACTTGACGCGCTTTGCCTGCTCAATGACCTCTCTCTGTTGTTAGCTTCTTTGTCATTTTGTTTTTATAGAGATATTATTTTTGTAGAATCTTGTATTGGTTCAGATGGTTCCCAAAACATGTTTACACCTGGTAATTACTTACACATGTCCTGTCAATCACAGCCGACATGCTTCCTAGTCACACCTGAGAAATGTGACTGCTTGCCAGCAAAATCAAGATTTCAACCTAAACATGACATCACCCTTATATTATTTTTTTTTCATATTGGACATGACATATTTGTAATGCTATTAAACTTTTTTTATATTTAGTAATTTGTTAATGTCAATTATCATGGGATTCCTGGAGCAATATACAGAATTCTGGAAAGGACTATTATCCAGTCAGAGCATTTTCTTATACATGTGCAGTAACAAAGGACAGTCTCTATTTCTAGCGGCCTAAACTACAGTGGAAATCTTACTCTGTGGAGCGACCCAAAGTAGAGGCATGTGCCCAGCCCCATACCTGGCCCCTCAGATTAGACAATGAAAAAAAAAATTAATGTTCTCCTCACTGTTCCTCTTCTCCCCTTCGGGGTCCCCTCAGCATGCTACGGCTCATACAAGGTTGTGATGCCGGTCAGCATCAGGACGCTGTATGTAACGCAGCACTAAGGACATTAACCCCTTCACTCTTCAGCCACTTTTGACCCTCCTGACAGAGCCTCATTTTTCAAATCTGACATGTTTCATTTTATGTGGTAATAACTTCGGAATGCTTTAACCTATCCAAGCGATTCTGAGATTGTTTTCTTGTGACACATTGAAATTTATGTTACTGGCAAAATTTGCTCGATACGTTCAGTATTTAAATGTGAAAAACACCAAAATTTAGCGAAAAATTTATAAAATGTTTCACAGACCAGCAGGAACCATAATTGAATATTCATTACTAGACACTGACCAACATAAATTGAAGATTTATTGTCCTACTGACTACTACTTGGCACCATGTATTATACATTTTGTACACTTATTAATGTTGATTGATTTTCTTATTATTAAAGCTACCATTAACATGAGAAAACAAACACTGGCATTTGAAAGGTCACAGAGATTCAAAACAGATTATGGTGAACCACAAAGAATAATAGAAACTTCAAGTAATTTCTTTACTTTCAAAATAAGACAGATTATATTCTAAAATAATACAAAGACATTTATGGGACCCCCATGTTTCAGGAGAATGAGGGTCCCTGACCCCTATTGCGAGTAGAAGCCGAGCTATAATAGACTATAAGCACATGGACCCTCATTCTCCCAAAAGGTGGATATATGGATATACCAGTTATGTCATTGGAATACCCTTAAAGAGGCTCTGTCACCAGTTTATAACTGTCATATCTTCTACCTTATCTAATAGGTGCTTTAATGTAGATAAGTAATGTGTTTGTTTTTTTTTATAAAAAAACATTTATTTTTTACAAAGTTATTAGCATTTTAAGTGTTATGCAAATTTGTTCTTAATGCCCAAGTGGGTATTTTTTTACTCTTGACTAAGTGGGCAGAGTAAAGAGTAGTGTATGACGCTGACCAATCAGCGTCCTACACTTCTCTTCATTCATGTCCAGCTTAATCCACAGCACAGCGTGATCTCGCGAGATCACGCTGTGCTGTCACTTACTCCCATAGTTCCTTCACACAAGTGACGGGAGTATGACCAGACATCGCCTCCAGGCTGGAGGCGATGTCCGGTCATTCTCCCATCGCTTGTGTGAAGGAACGACGGGAATAAGTGACAGCACAGCGTGATCTCGCGTCATACACTTCTCTTTGCTCTGCCCACTTGGTCAAGAGTAAAAAAAACGCTCACTTGGGCATTAACAACAAATTTGCATAACACTTAAAATGCTCATAACTTTGTCAAAGATAAACGGGTTTTTTTTGTTTTTTTTAAAAACACATTACTTATCTACATTAAAGCACCTATTAGATTAGACAGAAGATAGGGCAGATATAAACTGGTGACAGAGCCTCTATAAGGGCAGACAAGTTCAGACATAGTGTGAATAGAAATTCTAAGATGAAAGTCCAAGAATATGAAGGAAATGGCAAACAGCATGCAGGAAAATAGTAATATATGTAAGAAAGATTTTCACCAGCCCACTATGTTTGCCGTCTACCAGCCCTCCAGATACTGGGACACATAACCATTACATAGTTACATAGTTCGTACGGTTGAAAAAGGACACATGTCCATCAAGTTCAACCAAGGAATGGGAAAAGGGAAGAGAAAAATTTCTACACATAGGAGCGAATATTTTTTTGTTCCAGGAAATGATCTAAGCCTTTTTTAAAGCCATCTACTGTCCCTGCTGTGACGGCTCCTGCGGTGACTATTCCATAGATTCACAGTTCTCACTGTAAAGAAGCCTTGTCGCCTCTGCAGATTGAACCTTTTTTTCTCCAGACGGAGGGAGTGCCCCCTTGTTTTTTGAGTGGGTTTTACATGGAACAGGATTTCACCATATTTTTTGTATGTGACATTCATATATTTATAGAAGTTAATCATGTCCCCCCTTAGTCGTCTCTTTTCAAGCCTAAATAGGTTTAAATCTTTTAATCTTTCCTCATAACTTAGATTCTTCATGCCCCTAATTAGCTTCGTTGCTCTTCTTTGTATTTTTTTCCAACTCCAGGGCATCCTTTCTATGAACTGGAGCCCAGAACTGGACTGCATATTCTAGATGAGGCCTCACTAATGCTTTGTAAAGTGGTAATATTACATCCCTGTCCCGCGAGTCCATGCCTCTTTTCATACACAATATCTTGCTGGCCTTTGAAGCAGCTGATTGACATTGCATGCTGTTATATATTTTATGATCTACAAGTACACCCAGATCCTTCTCAACAAGTGATTCCCCCAGTGTAGCTCCCCCTAGGACATATGATGCATGCAGATTGTTGGTACCCAGATGCATAACTTTACATTTATCTACATTAAACCTCATTTGCCAAGTGGATGCCCAATGTGTTCAAATCCGCTTGCAATTTATGAACATCTTCCATAGACTGAACAATACTACATAGCTTGGTGTCATCTGCAAGAATAGAAATAGTGCTATTAATCCCATCCTCTATATCATTAATAAATAAGTTGAATAATAGTGGTCCCAGCACTGAACCCTGGGGTACACCACTTATAACCGGGGACCATTCAGAGTAGGAATCATTGACCACAACTCTCTGGATACGGTCCTTGAGCCAATTCTCAATCCAATTACAAGCTATACCATCTAAACCTATAGTCCTTAATTTACCCATTAGACGTCTATGAGGGACAGTGTCAAATGCCTTTGCAAAGTCCAAAAATAGTAAATACCCAGGGCATACTGTACACTGTATTTCCCAAACAATTAGGCATTCACAAAAAGCACAGATGGTCCACTAACAAGATAAACCAATACTACTGTGTGCAACACATGGACTGGAGAAGTATGTCTGTCTATTTACAGCAGTGGAAGAAGAAATTGATTGTTTAACAAATAGAAAATATCACATAGCGATATATATTTCCTAACCAAAGTTGACCCCCATAGCTGAAGTCGGGGACCTGGTTTTATGGGGAGTGTGATTTTGTTTTCATGTCATACTTGGTTCTCTATATTGTCTTCTATTTTACACAACATATATGCAAACACCAACATTGCCTCACACTATCCTTTAGCACAGCACTTAAGGAACAAGATTTTACAAAATAGCTGATAGGTCTATTTAAGTACTATTTCCAAGAACTTTATTTCCACATTGGTCAGTCCCTACTTATTAGAAAGCTCCCTTGACAATAAGCTGATCAGAAAGTTTCCCCATCCTGGAACCCCCCCAGCAATCAGCTATAATCTGTGGGAAAACCTGGCAGGAGGTGTCCAATTTCCCTGCAGCGCCACCACAGGGGAAATTAAACATTTCAAAGTGCCCATTGTAATTAATCAATTGTCTGTGTATTGCAGGACAGGTCCTCCAGAACGATATGCGCTCTTCCAAGAGATGAGGATCCTGAACAGGGTACCCCCCTCTATTAGCTCAGAATTCTCTAATAGGGTGAAAATAATTTTCTAAACGAGACAACCGCTTTAGGAATCAGAGCACTTGTGTTGTAATTTACTAAATTAATAACACTCGATCTCTGAGCACTGATCATAGTGATCACTGCTGCAGGGTCCCCATGTGCTATTTCTGGTTTTCATAGGACTGCAAGTAGACTGCATGTCAGCAAAAGAAAAAGATAACAAATTCAGCTCTGCTACATCTATACAAATGAAAAGAGGAATAGCATCTATAGAAATCAATGTTAATATTCCATTTATACACAGCTAGAATAAAACTCTTTATAATGATAAGAAAATATAGTATAAGTACTCGCCAAATCACTGGTATTTGGTTCAAAAGTTATCTTTCCAATTTTAAGAAACTTTAAGAAGATTGTCCAGTTGTCTGACAGAAGGTACTATTACATTTTTTTTTCTATAGATGAAGGTAATACTAAGATACTTACGGTAAGCCATAGCGAGCAGCTACTGCTGCCTGGTCTCTGCTTCTTATGTATTGAGCAGAATAAAACATATTACCCAGAGATGAATCAACTCTTCAACATTGCTAAACTTCTAACCCAGCCTACCTCCTCCTTCTGTACGTGACTCTGCCCAGATCCTCCTTAGTCTTAGTATCTAAGTTATGGGAAGCTAACATATAAACTTGAGTGGTATGGCACATTGTCTCTGACAGCTACTGGCATTGCTGCAAGTTGTAGAAAAGAGGGTACTGTTGGCAAAATTGATAACCTGAGTTTTGCTGCATTCCAGCATTTCATTATATCTAGTTCTAGCAGAGTTGCCCGGCTACGCACGGGTCTATTTGTTTGTTGTTTGTGTGTGTGCTTAAAAACGTTGTTTCCTACGCATATGAGGCCGACATAAGCAACCGAGCTTCACCATATTGGGATTTTGAATTGTAATGGAAAGCAGCATTCCGCATATCAGCCCGGGTAGTAGCTCGTCGATTAGCAGATCGCACCTGGTCAGCCTGGAGACGGCTTGGGTCTGCTGTGGAGTCTCTGCTACTCGTCTGTCTCGCTGAGACTCCAGTCATGCCTTAGACTTCTCGGGGGTTTCAGCAGCTCGCTGTTAGCGGTGACGTATCTTGTCAGCCTGGAGACAGCCTTAGGTTTGCTGGAGAGTCTCTGCTGCTAGTCTGTCTCGCTGAGATTGAAGTCGCGTCTCAGTCTGCTGGGGAGTTTCAGTAGCTCGCTGTTGACTGTGAGGAATCAGCATGGAGACGGGCTTGGGTCTGTTGAGAGGTTTCAGTAGCTCGGGCAGCAGCCATGCGCTTTGACACAGGAGTCTTTCGTCCAAGTGCAGGGTTCCTTTTTGAAGGCATGACTGATCTGAAAGGGGTTCAATTTATAAGCATGCTGAAATCCATTATAGGAACAGTGTAGTATAGGTACAGTGCATTCACGGCAAGTAGAGAAAGATTGATGGATTGTTATTGAAACTTGGTGTAAAAAAAAAAATACTGAGTTGTTATGAGAGCTTGGGATCGAGCTGGTGGTCCGCCGCGAGGCGAGCTACGGCCTGTTCCAACCCCTGCCTCTCGGCGTCTCCTCGATGCTCTTGACTGAGTGTCTCGGGGCAAAAAGCGTTTCCTCAATGAAGTTTAATGTAGATAAATGTAAAGTTATGCATTTGGGTACCAACAATCAGCATGCATCATATGTCCTAGGGGGAGCTATACTGGGAGAGTCAGTTGTTGAGAAGGATCTGGGTGTACTTGTAAATCATAAACTAAATAACAGCATGCAATGTCAATCAGCTGCTTCAAAGGCCAGCAAGTTATTGTCGTGTATTAAAAGAGGCATGGACTTGCGGGACAGGGATATAATATTACCACTTTACAAAGCATTAGTGAGGCCTTATCTAGAATATGCAGTTCAGTTCTGGGCTCCAGTTCACAGAAAGGATGCACTGGAGTTGGAAAAAATACAAAGAAGAGCAACGAAGCTAATAAGTAAGGGGCATGGAGTATCTAAGTTTAAAAAAAGATTCAAATAATTAAAGCTATTTAGCCTTGAAAAGAGACGACTAATGGGGGGCAGTGGCGGGTTAAGTAGACTATAGGCCCTGGGCTGTTACCCAAACTTGGGCCCCCCTTCCGCACCGCAGCCCTGCCACGCCGTAACTATTTTTAACACTACCATTTTGGGCAAGCATTAACAAATGGGTGTTACGATTCCCCTTGTCACAGGGCTGTGTCCCTACATACTGTCAGTATCACACTGTGCTGGGACACATCCTCCTGACAAGGGGAATTGTCTATCAGTCCTGGACTGCAGAAAGACTTTTTGTGAAATACAAGGATTTCCTATAATAAACATGTCAGGAGAGGTGACAGATTCTCTATAAATCTAGTGACTCACAGGTGACGACGTCTCAGATTCTAGTAGTTTTTTTCCTCTTTTCTTCTCCATCCGGTTCAGAGCTCATGACGACTTCTCCCGGCCATGACCCGTTTCTGCAGAATTTGCAGAATGTCAGATGTCTTCAGCTCCTAACTTTTCCGACATTTCCACACCTATAAACGAAAATAAAATTATCATGGCGCCACATACTATGCCCCTAAATATAATAGCACCAAATACTGCGTGCCTGAATATAATAATACCATACACTGTAAAACACCACATACACACAGCCTCCTGTACATAGTGCCACACACAGCCCCTTGTATATATCACACACCCCCCGCAGACAGTGTTCCACACAGCCCCCTATAGATAGCGCCATACAGCCCTCCCCCTCTTGTAAATAGCACCATAGAGCCCCCCTGTAAAGAGTGCAACACACATACCGCTGCGGATAGCGCCACACAGCCCCCCTTGTTTATAGTGCTGCACAGCCCTCCCCCTTTGTACATAGTATCACACAGCGCTGCACCCTTGTATATAGTCTCACACAGCGCTCCCCCTTTGTATATAGGGCCACACAGTGCTCCCCCTTGTATATAGGGCCACATAGCACTCCCCCCTTGTATATGGTGCAAACTGCTCCCCCCTTTGTATATAGTGCCACACAGCGCTCCCCTCCCCTCATGTACATAGTGTCACACAGCGCTGCACCCTTGTATATAGTCTCACACAGCGCTCACCCTTTCTATATAGGGCCACACAGCGCTCGTCATGTATATAGGGCCACGTAGCGCTCCCCCTTGTATATTGTGTAAACTGCTCCCCCCTTTGTATATATGCAAATAGCAGGATTAGATACAGTGGTAATCACACAGTATAACACGAACATACACACATATCACATACACAAACATAACTTACCTGCTCCTGCCGCTGCCTCCGCTCCCTGTCCTTGCTTCTGAACATATGGACGGAAGCCACGACCGGAAGTAGTCATCTTACTGTCCGGCGGCAGCTTCCGGTCCACATGAAAATGGCGCCGCATGTCGCTCTGCCGAAGACCTTACTTTTGGACTGTGTGGGAGCGGCGCATGCGCCGTTCCCACACAGACGGTGTACACTATAGTGAATGGAACGGCTCCCGTTCACATTCTCTATGGGGATGCATGTGCCGTATTCCACCTCTGTATGTGTCGTTAATCGACACATACAGAGATGAAAAAAAAATGGCAGCCCCCATAGAGAAGTAAAAGAAACAAAAAAGAAAAAAGTAAAACACAAAAACACAAATAAATAAAATGTATTTTAATAACATACTAAAAGCAATAACATATAAAAAAAATAATTTCCGTGACATCTTCCCTTTAAGAGCCACAACTTTGGTCACTGAGATAGAAAATGATGTAATCCGATTGACAGTTGAACACTATTTGAACCAGAAGGAGGGATTACACAGGAAAATGACTGGACTCATCTTACATGGCATTTAAAGTACCATATAATATACTGGGAAACTGCAAAAAATTATTTGCGGTCTGCAGTTGGAGAAACTGTGATTCCTTGAAGGTTTTTTGGGTTTAGTTTTTACAGCTTCCACCGTGCGGTAAAAAAAGACAACTTAACTTTATTCTGTGGCTCAATACGATTACGGTGATACCAAATTTGTATTGTTTTTTTAAAATATATTTTACTACTTTTCAAGAAGAAACTTTTAGGCAAAAAAGAAAATTGATTTGTGTTGCCACATTCTGAGAGCCATAACTTTTACATTTTTCCATAGATTGAGCAATGTAGTGGCTTATTTTTTTGCGGGATGAGCTGTAATTTTGATCGATCTTTTTGTACGTACATACAACTTTTTGATCACTTTTTATTAAAAAATTTTAAGGGCTAAGTTGACCAAAAATTATGACATTTAATTATTTTGATTTGTTACGGTGTTCGCCGTGCGCGTTAAATAACACTATATTGTAGTAGCTCAGACTTATATAGAAGCAGCAATACCAATTTTGTTACTTTTTTAATTTTTACATTAATTTAGAGAAAAAATGGGAACAGTTTTTTTTTTGGAACTTTTAATATATATTGTTTTCACTACTAAAAACTTAATTTCACTTTTCTTTACACAGTTTATTAGCCCCCCTAAGGGACTGGAACCAGCGATCGTTGGTTCGCTGATACAATACACTGCAATACTAATGTATTTCCGTAGATTGTAATTTTTACAGGCTTCTGTTAAGCCCTGCCACAGGCAGGGCTTAACAGAGGCAGAGTGAAGGCAGTTCTGGGGACCTTCATTAGGCCCCTGGGCTTTCATGAGAATTATCATCACTCCCCGATTTCATTGCGGGGGGCGACGACCTCAGCGATTGACCGCAGCTTTTGAGGGGTTAAACAGCCAGGAAAAGCGCGATCGCTGTTCCTGGCTGTTAGTCCCGGGTGTCAGCTGTAAAACACACCTGACACCCGCAGAATATGGAGTGTGCTCCAAACATCACCCCCTACACCCAGACGTAATGGCACGCCCGGGTGCGGTAAGGGGTTAAGAAGCATTTCCAACGACGGATGTTGACGAATTGTTATGCATTTCTTCGATATAGAATATGTCTACACTTTTATATTTGTCTCCTTTAGCCTACAAATTGCTGTCTCGGTCATGGGAATAATAGGAAATGATGACTGATTTGGGATTACATGAAGAGATTAACAACAGTTGTTTGAGATTTTGTTTTGACATGGTTTTAATGTTAATTGATTGGCATGCAATTGTATTCGTATCTACTTATATTAGAACATGACATAATTTCATGTGGCTTTAAAAAAAATAAAAAATAAATAAAAAAAATCTCTCGTGTGTGCAAATTGAATTAACTTTTTCAGCTTAACCCTTTCATGACCAAGGGTCATTGTTACCCATGTGTCCAGGTCAAATTTTCAATTTCTGATATGCACTTCTTTAAACGATAATATCTTTGCAACCGCTTTGAATATCACAACTATTTTTACTTTGATTTTTTTAACAAGACTTATGAGGCTTTAATTTTCTAGATTAGTTTAATTAATTCCATGTTTTCAATTTTTATTATGAGCTGACAAATCACTAAAGATGAGAAAAAAACACTTTTGTAATTTTTTTATATATGACAAAATAACACATATCTGTTATTTATCTATGTGTGTGTGTGTGTGTGTGTGTGGTGTATACACATGTGTGTATATATATATATATATATATATATATATACATATATATATAGTCACGGTCTGTGGGTATGTGGACCCACTAGACCGCACCGCCGTAGCAGGGAGGCAGCTGGCCGAACAACAGAGCACCCCAGCAATACAAAGTCCCGCACTAGGGTACCTGAATAGTCCAGACAGTGGCTGAGGCTTTGGCATGGATGGAGGTGGGTGCAGCAGGTTATGCCAGATGTGGCAGATGACAGCAGGTGCCGCAGTTTGCGCCAGACGTGGTGGATAACACTGGATGTGGCAGATGACACGGGACGTGGCAGATGACAGCAGATGCAGTGAAAACACGACTTCAATACTACAGGCTCAGAAACAGGAACACAGCACGGGATACAGGATACAGGAAAAAGGGCACCGGTAACAATAGGAACGGGATAACACTAAGGGACCATTTGCAAGACTGACATAGGATAAACTAACAATGCTCAGGCAAGGATCAGATGGGCAGGGCCCTTTTTATAGTCCAGGGAATCATGGGCAGTTGATGATGATGATTCCTATTTGTGTGCGCTGGCCCTTTAAGGCTGGTCATGAGCGTGCGTGCGCACCCCACGGGACACAGCGGATCAGAGCGGAAGTGAGCACTGGTGTCTTCTAGGAAGGAGATGCAAGGCAGCGCTCACGGATCCATGGCTGCGGCCGCCAAGGGGGTGGGAAAACCCGTCGGTCCGCGGCCATGGACGCTACATACATATATATATATTTATATATAAATAAATATATATGTATATATAAATAGCACACAAAAATCAAAAAGGTGCACTAATAACCTCCCTATTGTAAGTAGATTTAGCAGTAATGCATATTTATTTATATTTAGCGGTTTAGGTGACATTAGTGTTTGCAGTCTGCTGTTGCCATTTTTTTTGTGTGCTGTATATTTGCAGTCACAGGCGTTCTAGCACGTTTTGCTTCGATTTGTTGGAATGTGCTATTCAAACTTTTATGTTTGTATGATCCATACATGTGGGGTTTGTGACTGCCTCCACTTTTTGTTCTTGCACTCCCCCCATTCTGCCCTGGGTGATTTTAATTAGTTAAATTCTGGTTCCTACCATCCCCAGATATATATGTAGGCTTAGTCCCTGTATAAAAAAAGTATTTATACAGCACACAAGAATATGGCAACAGCACACTGCAAACACTAATGCCACTTAAGCCACTAAATATAAATAAATATGCATTACTGCTAAATCTACTTACAATAGGGAGGTTCTTAGTGCACATTTTGATCATATTGTGTGAGCCCACCTGCCACGACAAGGCGACCTCTATGAGGTGGGAACCTACACTGCACATACACCCAGAACTGGGACTAAACTTAAATATTCTTGGGGATGGTAGGAACCAGCATTCAACTAATTAAAATCACCCAGGGCAGAATGGGAGGAGTGCAAGATCAAAAAATGAAGGCAGTCACTATCCCCACATATATGTATCACATAGACAACACAAAAGTTTGAACAGCATATTCCAACAAAATGAAACAAAACGTGTATACAGGTGCAAGAATGCCTGTGACTGCAAATTTATACAGCAACAAGAAAATGGCGACAGCACACTGCGAACACTAATGCCACCTAAGCCACTAAATATAAATAAATATGCATATATATATATATATATATATATATATATATATATATATACACTGTTGCAGCTCTGTAACAGTTAGCATTCTTCACTCTCCCCTCACAGGGGATCCAGGAGAGAGAAGAAGATTAAAGAGTTAAAACAAAACTTTCAGTACCTTATCTTCCCAGATAACGAGCAGTGTGGCTTCGTTATCTCTGGGCAGAAGCAGTGGATGGAGAAAGAAGGAGGGGGAGGTGCCGACACATGGGGAGAGAGCTGGGACAGAGAGATAAGTGCAGACTGCTCCATTGTGAGCAGAGCTGATCTTGTAAGTTTAGTTTCATTAAAAAAAACACGTTTGTTTTATGAAACTAAGTCAAAGAGGTGACGGCACTTGTAGAGAGAGCCAACACATAGATTAGTGCAAAGCTGCTCATGCTGAAGCAGCTTTTGCACTCATTAAACCCCAATGCACACTGCAAACGCCTATATACGTGCTTACTGCACGGGGCATCGGCAGTTAGAACGTATATAGCCGAGATGGCAGTCGAGAAGGGGTTAATCGTAAATTATGCCGATTTTATTTAGTGAAATTCTACCTTCAGACACCACTTTACATAAAATCTTCTTAAATATTTTTTAAATAACTTTGTTCATACATTACATTACTTATCTTGCACAATTCATAGGTTACAGCCTGTAACATAGCCCAGAGTTGTATTAGCAATTCTGCAGGCTTTAGTGCTGAAATCTCCCAGAATTACCTGCTGGTTCAAAGTCTCCACAGGAATTTCCCTCATGATATGATTTCTGGGGAGTTTAGTCTGAAAAGGAATGTGTCGCAAATGAACCCTTTTTTTTCTTTTTTTTTAGTAATTTACTTATTTATATTATATTTTTTACGTTTTTTGCTGTATTTTTATTTTTTTCCACATGGTGGAAAGTATTAAAAATGAAATAATAATTTGACATGTTTTCCTATGTTAGCCACCAGAGGGAGCAATTCCCAGAATTACAGCAAGGTGAATAAGGCAAAGCAACCTAACTCACAGCTGCCGTAAATGTGGGAGGGAATCTCACCCCCCCTCCCTATTTTTGGCTACAAGCCAGGAAAAGGTGTCTACAAATTGCTAAGCATGCTCCGGCTGCCATTTTGGGAGTGATTGTACAATGCAGCTGGCAGAAGCAATAGGACATACCAAAAGGCTAAGGGTATGTTCACACGCTTACATAAAAAATTTCTGAAAATACGGAGCTTTTTTCAAGGGATTTTCTCCTGATTTTCAGCCGTTTTTTTAATCAATCTTGCGTTTTTCACAGCGTATTTTACGGCAGTTTTTGGAGCTGTTTTTCTATAGAGTGAATGAAAAACAGCTCCAAAAACGTCCCAAGAAGCGACATGCACTTCTTTTTCACGGGCGTCTCTTTATGTGCCGTTTTTTGAAAATGAGGTGTAAAAAAACGCCCCGTCGGAACAGAACGCCATATTGCCATTGAAATCAATGGGCAGATGTTTGTAGGCGTTCTGCTTCCGATTTTTCAGCCGTTTCTTGGGATGTTTACGGCCCGAAAAATGGCTGAAAACACTACGTGTGCACATACCCACGGCTTATTTTCGGCCGTTTTTCCGGCCGTAAAAATCGGAAGCAGAGCGCCTCCAAACATCTGCCCATTGATTTCAATGGGAAATACGGCATTCTGTTCCGACGGGGAGTTGCTAAAAAACTTCTGAAAATCAGGAGCAGTTTTCCCTTGAAAACAGCTCCGTATTTTCAGACTTTTTGATTTTGTGTGTGCACATACCCTAAGAATGATGAAAGTGAAGTGAATGACTTTTCAGTTGACAGGTTCACACCTGTATTTGACACATTTTTTTTGCGCATTTTACATGCCAAAAACCGCATCAAAAAACGCTTGATTACGCTAAAAAACGCTTTGTGTAAATAAAGACATGTCGAGTAAATTCCTTTGCACGTAAAACGCGCCAAATGTTCCCATAGTCAATGGGAGTCCTAATTATGCGTCAAAAAGCGCACACAAAATGCTTTAAAAAACACGTGAAAAAAGCGTCAAACGCTTGATTAAGCTTTCCATTTAAATCAATGGGAAAGCGAGCAGTTAGTTTTTTACGCAAGCGTTTTTAAAAAAGGTGTTGCGTAAAAAAAGAACAGTGGGGTGGGGTTGTGTGTGGCGCAGTTGCATGTTTGGGGGCAATTGTGTGCGTGTGGGGGGTGTGCTCGTCGCTGATTCTTCAAAATAGCTGATAAGCGGCTATGAAGGATCAGCGGCACCCGTGCATACTCCGCTGCACAAAAATAGAACACAGCTCTGCTGCGCACACTACACATACACACAGCTCTGCTGCGCGTGCACACACACATAGCTCCGCTGCGCCAGCACATGCACACATGTATTGCGTAAGCCTCGGAATTTAGCTGTCATGACGTCACATCTTCTGGACGTGGCACTTTATCCAGCAGTGGTATGAAACATGGATCCAAAAAGGTATGCTGAAACTTTTTGTGTGTTGAAAGATTGCAGGTGCGTACGTGGTCTTGAACTGTTGATATGATAGACATGAGAGAATTTTTGCCAGCAATTACATTGTTAACCAGAAAAATTGTGAGAAGTGTAAGACCTCCCCCTTTGGAATGCAGTGACGTAGCACAGGGTGGAGAGAAGTTGTAACTCACATGTGAAGTTTTTGAAATGAAAGGATTGTAGGAAAAAAACTTGTGCTTGCTGCTCTGTTGTAGTGTGTCATTTGTTATTTAGTTGTGTAAAATCGTTGAGGATTAATAGTTATTCTGTTACCCGTTTGCTCTGGGATTATAGTTGGGAGGTACTGACTGTTTGTAGGTGACAGAAAAGTTGGATATTTGTGAGTAATATCCTGTAGTACCACAAGGGCTTCAATGGTTAAGTCCTGATAATGGAGAATCCAGTGCAACAGGGAAAACTTTGGATGTAGTTTTGAATAATCATTGATACACTTTTAGCACACACTGCCATCTTGTAATACTGTGTGTAAGGGTCCTTCTGTGTGAACCAAAAGCTATACCCCGGCAGTGAGGGGTTTGTAGATGTTTGAAATGAATGTGACCAACTCCTGTTTAATTTAATGGAGGTTCATGAATGTCGATTGTGTTGAAGAATTTGCTCTTGCAATTGTTGATTGGCAGCATTTTGTCTGTTCTTGATGTTCAATACAGTGAGCGATCAGATGAAAGGATATCCTCCTGCTAGAATGTCTGGAGGAACGACTTTTGATATCGTATTGGTAAGACAGTCTAGGAGATAGACTGGTCTGAGATATCTGTCGGCAAACGTGGCCAGTTTGCCTGGAGGTGGGGGATTTACCGGAAATCACCCTACTGCTCTCCGACCATGGGGTCAGTAGAAAGTGAGACAAAAAAATGCGGGACAGCCTTGGGGCACAGGTCCCGGCCATCATTATAGTAGAATGAGCAAAAGGAGCTGGGGCTTTAATTGTAAAGAATGTTAAAGAGTGATGGGAGTTGGATCTGGTGATGTTGGAAGAATTTTTAAAGAGGTTGGCAGCCGTAAGATGGTTTGTTGCATGTGATAAATAGAATGGTTTGTGTAAAGTTGAAAAAGGGAGTTAAACTCTGTTAACTGGGCATAAGTTAAATGACAAAGTAAGTGATTACAGGTAGTTACAAGTAAGTTGATGTGAGAAAGAACAATTTGAATACAGGTGTAAATTTTGATAGGAAGAGTGAAGAAAACGGAGCAGCTGGGTACATTGCAGTGACTAATCTGGGTCAGAACGGGGGGAGTGTAATGTGAACGGGTGTGATGTGACATCTGTGTGATGTGTGAGATGTGTGTAATGTACCATGTGTGAAGTTTCAAACTAGTTGCCACAATATAGCAGATCTATATTGTATGTTCTTATTTTTAACAGCAGTACTGTCTAAAAAAAATAAAAAATGTTAGTGTGTTGTGTATGGGGTTAAAATAAGTTCCTCTCCTCTGTGTTAAGTAATGTTTCTTATCTTTGCACATGCGCTGTTGTCCGTAACTACACCAAGCGAGAAAAATATTACAGTCAGCTGGATTTGTCTGCAAAAAGATAAAAGATACGTTGCATATTCATGTGTTATGATGTGATTGTAATGTCTGTGGCTGCGGACTGTTAGCTCCAACCTCCCCCTGACAGCCGCAGCCACGAGTCGGCAAATTGGACTATTGGAGGCATGCGTCAGATATAAGG
Organism: Rhinoderma darwinii; assembly: GCF_050947455.1. Lineage (NCBI taxonomy): Eukaryota > Metazoa > Chordata > Amphibia > Anura > Rhinodermatidae > Rhinoderma > Rhinoderma darwinii. Next base: position 41,134,818 of record NC_134699.1, on the reverse strand, counting down.
TACAGAAGCGGAATATTCCCATTTGAATTTTTTTTTATTTTTTTTTATTTTTTTGTTGTTGTTGTGAAAGGAAAATTGTAGAGCAGAGAATTCTGTGCAGTATATATATATATATATATATATATATATATATATATATATATATATATATATATATATATAGAAGACAAATCAGTTTGCATGTATCACTTCTAGTTACTTTTCAATGTGAATGTTTAATGTAAAGATGTTATTGTTTTTCTTCAACTGAATTATCTGATTAAGATCAATTAATGATTATGTGATGAAGAGATTGTTCTCCACAGGAAGAGTCCAACTGGGAGCGGAAGGCGTGAAAACCAGATTCTAACAGAATGTGGACGGATAGAGGAAGGTAAACTGGTAGCACCCAGGGCACTCTTGATGGCACTTATATTGATGGTGTATGACCTCACATATGCCTCAAGACTGCAAGGATCGATTTGGTGAGATCTAATTGGTAGGCCCCAGGTTTTTACAGCTAATGCTGCTAAATTCTGTTAGAGCGGTTTGATTTGCCTACAGAAAAGTCCTGGCAGACCGGTGCCAAACTTATCATACCCTCCTCCCACAAACAGAACAGACCTTGAGAGGCCTTCCCAGGCAATACAAATAAGAGTAAGAAAAATTAGTATGCAAAATTTGTCAGATAAACATGTGGAATCTGTATATATTTTTGTGAGTAGAAGCTGTTCCAGGTAATCAGCTCAAAACAAGGTACAAATCCTGCTGAAAAGTCTAACACCAAGTGCAAATACAATGTACCCAGTAACTACACATCTTCTAGGTGCCCTGTCCATAGGGTTGGAGAAGTTTTTCTTATATAAATGTGTGTCTTTGATTTAGTTTAAGGGCCTGACATTGTTAGATTATGTACTTAGAACAATTTTGATGTTATGTAGATGATGTTATCACCAGATTAGTATTTATTTTAACAATTGACAAGGGTTGGGGGTCCCCAGCAAGTGCCAGTAAACATCAACTAAAAAGACTTTAACATACGGTAATAAACTCCATCACTGAGATGCAGCAGGCGCAGCCGGAGCCAATGCAACGTGCTTGTCCTGAACTGATGGCAGTGTCACAATTCAAAGCAGCTGCAACGACATGTAACTTACCGGAGGAAGAGGACAGATGCGGAGGGTTTGTGGTAGTCACAATAAAACTCCACTAATCCGTCTACGTGGGAACTCACCCCAGGCTCACAGTAAAGCCCGGTGATGTATACTAAAATAGACGGGGTGTCTGACAGATGAGAAGGACCAAGCCAAGTCCTGATGACATCAGCAAAGGTCAAAGTAAAGCAAAGACAAAGAAGAAAACTGAGTAAACCCGTTAGCAGCATGCAAGTGTTTTAATAAGTAAGTGTTCAGGAGGGGGTAATAATAAATCCCCCACTGGACACCACCGTACAGTCTGGTTCCACAATTGTGTGGGTTACCATAAGGATTACAGTCAGTGAAGAGCAGAAGATAGAAGAGGACTATGATGATGTATAGGACTTGTCAACGCACTGGTGGGACCCTATACCCAAACCGGACATTGGTGATGGCATTATATTATTAGTTTTGGCCCTAGTGATATACTGTTTGAGGTTTACAAACATAATATATAATTTCTGTAATTTAATATGAGAAAAAGGGGGGTTTGTTGAAGGATGGTTTATTTGCTTATATTCTCTGTATGAAATTACATTATGAATTATCAAGCAGGATGCTGAATTACTAAGATATGTATTATGTGAAAGTGATTATAATAATGTTTAAATTATTTAATTTCGTGCAGCAGCCATCTTGTCTGGAGTTCCCATCTTGGTTCTTTTGTAGTGAATAAGAAAGTCATTGTTCCTTTAAGACAAGTCTATTAATGTTGATTTCGTATGTTTCTTAGTTAGTTATCTATGACCTTGTTTCCCATACGAAGCTTGCAGAGCAGGCACAGGGAGTGAGATGGGAGGGCGGCAAATATGCATGTTGGAGTGCCTCCCCCATCTTACAGGAACATTCTTGCCAAGAGAGATAAGGCACCTGTAAACCTGATGTGTGAAGAATTATAATGATGTATCTGGAATGTATTGTGTGTCTGTAATTGGCTGAATAACAAATATTGTCACATTGTCTCTGATTTGTTAATCTCAAGCCTACACCCCTTCTGAATGATAGTATTGTAATTAAGTTTGGAAATAAACCCCCAGAGGAGTATTTTTGAGCATACCAGCAGGGTCTGTGTGTTATATCTCCTCTCTCTCTCTCTCTATATATATATATATATATATATATATATATATATATATATATATATATATATATATATATCGGTATGAAATATCCTGATTAGGATGCTGGATAAAGTGCCTGGCATGAGTGTCTGTTGGAACACTCGTCTAAATTTCAGTCTAATATATTTTAAGCCATTGACTTCCACGACACAACTGACATTGCAGATAGATGCAAATGCTTGTCTGTTTATATGTTCTCTGGAACATCTCTTTAAAGTATGCAAAAGTAATATCTTATGCACATTATTGTACAAATATCATTAACCCCTTCCCGACATCCGCCGTATATATACGGTGCACGCCGGGTGTGGGAATATGGAGCGGGCTCACGGGCTGAGACCGATCCATAGAGCGAGTGTGTCGGCTGTGTGTTACAGCCGACACTTCCGGGTAACGAGCGGCATCCCATTCGAGCGCGATCCCGCTTGTTTAACCCGTTAAATGCGATTGCGGCATTTAAATGACTAAAAACAGGGGGGCGACCCCCTGTAACGTCCCAACGCCCCCCCCCACAGCAAGATCGGGGGGAGCCATTGGTTGGCACGGCTGCCTGGGGGCCTGACGAAGTCCCCCAGGTCCGCCATCTTTGTACTCCTATGAAGCCCTGCCTCCGGCAAGGCTTCATAGGAAAGACTGTCAGAATCGCGATATACTGCATTACATTAGTATTGCAGTATATGGTGCAAGCGATCTAACGATTGCTGCTTAAAGTCCCTTAGGGGGACAAGTAAAAAAAGTAAAAAACAGTAAAATAAATAAGAAAAAAAAAGAAAAAATTAAAAGCTCATATTTAAAATTCCATTTGATAGTACCACACATATATAAAATATAGATAAATAGATTAAAAAAAAGATAAATAAAGGGGTTTTCAAGACTTTAGATATTGATGACTTATCCTTAGTTAGGAGGAGGTCATCATCAATATCAGATTGGCGAGGTTCAGACACCTGGCACCACCACGGTCAGCTGGTATCATCTGCCATCTTCAGCACCAATATCAAACAGTATTATGAGTGGGAAACAGATTGCTCCATACACTGTGGATTTTCCATGCTGGGATACTGCAGCTCAGTTCCAATTCCCTTAAATGCGCATAATGTGGGTCTTTTTATATATATGTTTTTATGTACATTGATCACTATGCACTTTAAGTTTTTTTGTACTGAGTGTAATGATAGGGGTAGGGAAACGGACAAGTGAGCCCTAATTTACCCGCCACTCTGTCCCTGCCTACTTGCAACGACCCGCCCTAGGCGACGGGGTACAACTGGGTGGCGGTCCCTACGCTCAGTAAGTGCACGAGACAAAACATACAAGGGAATATAAAGCAAAGGGAAAGGGGCAGTTGCCCACGGCAACACCGTGAGCAACAGAGTGGTGAACGAGCCAAGTCAAACCAGGAGAGCACGAGGTACCAAACGCAGAGCAAAAGAGTAGTCAGAAAGCCAGGGTCAGAATGGAGCAGGATCAAATGGTTAGGAGCTGTAGCTGGGCCAGGAAACCACACGGAAAGAATCACAAGCAAGGAGGAACAGGAAAGGCAGGTATAAATAGACAGAGGGCGGGAGCTAGCTGAGTCTGGCCAGGCTGCGATAGGCTCTCCCACTCCTAAGCCTGCCAGCCTGAGTGGTGGAAGCTGGAGTCAGTCTCAGAGAGATAGACTCAGGTGAAGACTGATTACCTAAGGAAGTTAACCCCGAAGCTGTGCCTGGCAGATCCTTTACTGTACCCCCCCTTTTATGAGGGGCCACCGGACCCTTTCTAAGCGGACCTGGTTTACTGGGGAAACGAAGGTGGAACTTCCTGACCAATACCCCAGCGTGAACATCCCGGGCGGGTACCCAAGTCCTCTCCTCAGGCCCGTATCCTCTCCAATGGACCAGGTACTGGAGGGAGCCTTGGACCATCTTGCTGTCCACAATCTTGGCCACCTCGAATTCCACCCCCTCAGGGGTGAGAACGGGAACAGGAGGTTTCCTCGAGGGAGCCAAGGACGGGGAGCAGTGTTTAAGGAGGGAGGCATGAAACACATTGTGTATACGAAAAGATGGGGGTAACTCCAGCCGGAAGGAGACAGGATTGAGGACTTCAATGACCTTATACGGCCCAATAAACTGGGGAGCAAACTTCTTGGACGGGACCTTAAGACGCAAGTTCCTAGATGATAACCACACCAGATCCCTGACCATAAACAAGGGGTTAGCAGAACGTTTTCTATCAGCCTGAGTTTTTTGTACGCTCTGGGACGCCTCTAGGTTCTTCTGAACCTGGGCCCAGACTGTGCACAGTTCCCGATGAACGACCTCTACCTCGGGATTGTTGGAACTACCAGGTGAAACGGAGGAGAACCGTGGATTAAACCCAAAATTACAGAAAAAGGGGGAGACCCCTGACGAGTTACTGACCCGGTTATTAAGGGAAAATTCAGCGAGGGGAATGAATGAGACCCAATCATATTGACAGTCAGAGATAAAACACCTTAAATATTGTTCTAGAGATTGATTAGTCCTCTCAGTTTGGCCATTGGTTTCAGGATGGAAAGCAGAGGAGAAGGACAGATCAATCTCCAACTTCTTACAGAAGGCTCTCCAAAACAAAGAAACAAATTGTACCCCTCTGTCCGAAACAATATTGACAGGGACCCCATGGAGACGCAGGATGTGTTTGACAAACAAGGTAGCTAACGTCTTGGCGTTGGGTAGTTTCTTGAGGGGCACAAAGTGGCACATCTTACTGAAGCGGTCTACTACCACCCACACCACCGACTTGCCTTGGGATGGAGGCAAATCGGTGATAAAATCCATGGAGATATGTGTCCAAGGCCTCTGGGGAATGGGCATCGAACGTAGTAAGCCCGCTGGTCGGGACCTGGGAGTCTTGGACCTAGCACAAACCTCACAAGCGGCGACGTAGGCCTTAACGTCTTTAGGCAACCCAGGCCACCAATAGTTTCTGGCAATGAGGTGTTTGGTACCCAGGATGCCTGGATGACCAGATAGTGCGGAGTCATGATTTTCCCTAAGTACCCTTAGCCGGTATTGCAGGGGAACAAACAGCTTGTCCTCAGGAAGGTTCCCGGGAGCTGAACCTTGATCAGCTGCAATTTCAGAGACTAAATCAGAATCAATAGAAGAAATGATTATACCGGGAGGCAAAATACAAGCAGGATCTTCCTCCGAAGGAGGGCTGACCATGAAGCTACGCGACAGTGCATCGGCCTTAATATTTTTAGACCCAGCCTTATAGGTAACCAAAAAGTTGAATCTGGTAAAAAATAGCCCCCATCGAGCTTGTCTCGGGTTTAGCCTCCGGGCAGATTCTAGGAAAACCAGATTCTTGTGGTCGGTAAGGACCGTTACCTGGTGCCTAGTCCCCTCCAGGAAGTGGCGCCACTCTTCAAATGCCCATTTAATGGCTAAGAGTTCGCGGTTGCCAATATCATAGTTACTCTGAGTGGGCGAAAACTTCATGGAGAAGTAGGCACATGGGCGGAGATGGGTGAGGGACCTGGTACCCTGGGACAAGAGAGCCCCCACTCCCACCTCAGATGCGTCAACTTCCACGATAAATGGCTCCATTTGGTTGGGCTGAACCAGCACCGGGGCCGAGATAAAGCACTTCTTAAGGACCTAAAAAGCCTGGACAGCCTCTGGAGACCAGTGGAGGAGATCAGCACCTTTGCGAGTGAGGTCCGTAAGAGGCTTAGCGATGACCGAGAAGTTAGCAATGAATCTCCTGTAATAATTAGTGAACCCCAAAAAACACTGTAACGCCTTCAGGGAGGCAGGTTGGACCCATTCTGCCACAGCCTGAACCTTGGCGGGGTCCATGCGGAATTCATGAGGAGTGAGGATTTGACCCAAAAATGGTATCTCCTGTACCCCAAACACACATTTTTCGGTTTTTGCAAACAGTTTGTTTTCCCGAAGGACCTGGAGCACCTTCCTGACATGCTCAATGTGGGAGGGCCAGTCCTTGGAAAACACCAGTATGTCATCAAGGTACACTACAAGAAATACCCCCAGGTAATCTCTCAAAATCTCATTTATGAAATTCTGGAAGACCGCCGGCGCATTACACAACCCAAAGGGCATGACGAGGTATTTGAAATGACCTTCGGGCGTGTTAAACGCAGTCTTCCACTCATCCCCCTCTTTGATGCGGATAAGGTTATACGCCCCCCGTAGATCAAACTTAGAGAACCATTGGGCCCCCTGAACCTGATTAAAGAGATCAGGAATCAAAGGAAGGGGATACTGGTTCCTTACAGTGACCTTATTCAGGTTACGGTAATCAATGCATGGCCTAAGACCACCATCCTTCTTCCCTACGAAGAAGAAGCCAGCACCTACCGGAGAAGTAGAGGGGTGAATGTAACCCTTGGCCAGGCATTCCTGGATATACTCTCTCATGGCTTCACGTTCGTGACAAGAAAGATTAAATATCCTACCCTTAGGAAGCTTAGCTCCTGGTACCAATTCGATAGCGCAATCGTATTCTCTATGAGGAGGTAACAATTCGGAGGCCTCCTTAGAGAAAACATCAGCGAATTCCCGAACAAACTCAGGTAGCGTGTTCACCTCCTCAGGGGGAGAAATAGAATTAACAGAAAAACATGACGTCAAACATTCATTACCCTATTTGGTAAGCTCCCCAGTATTCCAGTCAAACGTGGGATTATGCAACTGCAACAAGGGAAGGCCTAAAACCAAATCGGACGATAATCCCTGCATCAACAGTACAGAGCACTGCTCCAAATGCATGGAGCCAACAAGGAGTTCAAAAACAGGGGTATGCTGTGTAAAATAACCATTAGCAAGAGGAGTGGAGTCGATACCCACTACCGGGACAGGTTTAGGCAAATCAATCAAAGGCATAGCAAGAGACATAGCAAATTCCACAGACATGATTTTAGCAGAGGACCCTGAATCCACGAAGGCGCTGCCGGTAGCAGACCTACCACCAAAAGAGACCTGAAAGGGAAGCAAGATCTTATTACGTTTCATATTTACGGGAAATACCTGTGCGCCCAAGTGACCTCCCCGATGATCACTTAGGCGCGGAAGTTCTCCGGCTGCATTCTTACGCTTAGGACAGTTGTTCACTTGATGCTTGTCATCCCCACAGTAGAAGCAGAGACCATTCTTCCTGCGGAAATCTCTACGTTGTTGGGGGGACACGAAGGCCCCGAGTTGCATAGGTACCTCCGAGTCTTCCGTGGAAGAACGAAGCAACGGAACCTCGAGAGGCATCATGGGGGAGTCGGAGGAGAAAACACATAAACGTTCGCGTTGTCGTTCCCTGACACGTCGGTCAAGTCGTACCGCTAAAGCCATAACCTGGTCTAGGGAGTCAGAAGAGGGATAGCTAACTAGCAGGTCTTTCAGGGCATTCGACAGACCCAACCTAAACTGGCACCTTAAGGCAGGGTCATTCCACCGAGAAGCTACGCACCACTTCCTAAAGTCAGAGCAATACTCCTCAACAGGTCTCTTACCCTGACGTAAGGTCACCAGCTGACTCTCGGCAAAGGCAGTCTTGTCAGTCTCGTCATAAATGAGTCCGAGAGCAGAAAAGAAAACATCAACGGAGGAAAGTTCAGGGGCGTCAGGAGCCAAGGAGAAGGCCCATTCTTGGGGCCCGCCCTGGAGCCGGGACATAATTATACCCACTCGCTGGCTCTCAGAACCTGAGGAGTGGGGCTTTAAGCTAAAGTAAAGCCTGCAACTCTCCCGAAAGGAGAGAAAAGCCCTCCGGTCCCCTGAGAACCTGTCGGGCAACTTGAGGTGGGGTTCAGGAGTTGAGGTGAGGGGAACTACCAAGGTAGCCTCAGGCTGGTTGACCTTCTGAGCCAGGACCTGGACCTGTAGGGAGAGACCCTGCATTTGCTGAGCCAGGGTCTCAAGGGGGTCCATAGTAGTGTCAGGGACCAGGGTAGACTAGGTATATGGGCTTGTGATTATGTAATGATAGGGGTAGGGAAACGGACAAGTGAGCCCTAATCTACACGCCACTCTGTCCCTGCCTACTTGCAACGACCCGCCCTAGGCGACGGGGTACAACTGGGCGGCGGTCCCTACGCTCAGTAAGTGCACGAGACAAAACATACAAGGGAATATAAAGCAAAGGGAAAGGGGCAGTTGCCCACGGCAACACCGTGAGCAACAGAGTGGTGAACGAGCCATGTCAAACCAGGAGAGCACGAGGTACCAAACGCAGAGCAGAAGAGTAGTCAGAAAGCCAGGGTCAGAATGGAGCAGGATCAAATGGTTAGGAGCTGTAGCTGGGCCAGGAAACCACACGGAAAGAATCACAAGCAAGGAGGAACAGGAAAGGCAGGTATAAATAGACAGAGGGCGGGAGCTAGCTGAGTCTGGCCAGGCTGCGATAGCCTCTCCCACTGCTAAGCCTGCCAGCCTGAGTGGTGGAAGCTGGAGTCAGTCTCAGAGAGATAGACTCAGGTGAAGACTGATTACCTAAGGAAGTTAACCCCGAAGCTGTGCCTGGCAGATCCTTTACACTGAGATTCACAATCTCATGTAATACACATATTTGATAACATGTATATTTATACTCTGTTCACTTTATGACTATAATTATGTAATTACATGTCATATGCTGTCACGTTGGGTATGTGGACCTACTGGGCCGTATCGCCTTGACAGTATGGCAGCTGGCCAACAGGACACAGGTCACAGTCTATAGTTCATATAGTGTACCTGTGGTAGCTCCGACAGTAGCAAGACAGGCTCGGCTGGGTCTAGGCAGCAGGCAGGCGCCAGGTGTGGTGTAGCCGGACAGGCGTGGTACACAGCACAGCACGACTTCAGCTCAACACGGCACTTGACCAGGATAAGGATAATAAGATGGAGCAATCTGTTTCCAGCTCATAATACTGTTTGATATTGGTGCTGAAGATGGCAGATGATATCAGCTGACCGTGGTGGTGCCAGGTGTCTGAACCTCGCCAATCTAATATTGATGATGACTTCTCCTCCTAACTAAGGATAAGTCATCAATATCTAAAGTCTTGAAAACCCCTTTACTTATCTTTTTTTTTTTTAAATCTATTTATCTTTATTTTATATATGTGTGGTACTATCAAATGGAATTTTAAATATGTACAATAGTGCCCTATGTTTCTGATTTTGCATGGTATTGGTATGACTTTATAAAAGTATGTTGATTGTATAGTGAGACTGCACAGATCCTGTGCTACAGTATCCTTGTTGCTATCAAGCTTGAAAAAACTTTGAGAATTTGCATTATGTATTGAATATATGAATTGTATGTTTAGAGACATGTTGACCTATGTAAACATGGTAAGCACGGGATACAGGTTACAGGTAGCAGGAACAGTGAACACTGGGAACTGGAAAACACTTAGGAGACCATTTGCATAGACATACTAGGATAACGACAACAAGGCTCAGGCAAGGCAGGAAGGGGCAGAGCCCTTCTTATAGTCCAGGGTGCTCTGGGAGCAATCAGCTCAATCTCACACCTGTGTGCGCTCCAAGGCTGGACTGAGCTCGCGAGCACACCCTGGTGGTCACTGTGGAACAGGATGGATGCATGTGCAGACATCTCTGGGGAGAAGGGCGTCGACCAGATGGAAGGAGTTCGTGGTCAGCGACCACAGACGTTACATATGCTACATAAATCACATGATGCACATTGTTATTACTGCTTGAGAAAGACCCATGCTGGGGCTGAAATGTTGCACTGTCTATGGTGCATGAATAAACTGCATTTTTTTCACTTGAAGTCGCTTGGTGTGGAGTGCTTTGTATTTCTACAATTAATAAGCTAATCATCAGCCTCATCAGTCAGTATGCGTCTAAAATTATAGTTGCAAAGTTTACAGTGCATATGGTGTTAGCAGTAAAAGATGTACTCGTATATATGAAGCATACCAAATCTTAAATACATTTTCAAACCTACAATTTACACCTTCAATAATATGCACAAGCGCATGTTTCCAATGTAAAACATTTTATTCAAATAAATACTATGCATTTGGAAAATATGCCTATTAAACATGTAAAAGGAAGGGGGCGCGGCCTAGCGGCGAATGTAGGTGGACGGGTGCGGCCGGAGCTCCCGCTGTGCCCATACTGTAACACTCCGAACAACCCACTGAAGCGGCCAAAATCGTTGCTTCAATGGACATAAGGCTCGGGTAGTCTGTGCTGGAGTGCCTTACCGTGATGACCCGCTCCAAAAAATGCCACCGGCGAGTCCAAGATGGCGCTGGGGAGAAGGAGAGCTCGAACAGAGGCGTCCGGATGGATGCAGCAGAAATGCTGGAGATATTCACCCGAACACCACAGGCTGGCATTTCAGCAACACATAAGCCCGTATCGCCTCTGGGATCGATTGCTGACAGCACCTTGTATGGCTCATGCTATTCCATGCTGGAAGGTTACATGGAGAGTGAGGAGCAGGTAAGCGGGACCACGCAGGGGCAGTCACATAATGGTGGGATACAGAACAGCGGGAGAGGTAGAGCACTGGAACCTTCCCCGACAGAGATTCTAACTGGAGTAAAGAAGTATTCCTCAGTTCTCTCCAGTTAGAACCTGTCAGATAGGGGGGGTCTAAAGGATGACATTTTATTATTGAGGAATGGATGCAGAAGGTGGCAGAACATACCACAACAGTTGAAGGGAGAGTGTCAGATATGGGGGATGCTATCCCAACTATAAGGCAAACACATTCTCAAGCAGTTGCCGTATTACAAGCAAAGGCTGATGACATGGAAAATGCGACTAAATAATGTCCGCCTAGTGAGAGTACCAGAAAGGGTGGAGGGCAGTAACCCCAACGACTTCTTTGAATATTGGCTGATCGACACCGTCGGCCGGGACAAACTGACCCTTCTGTTTGCGGTAGAGAGGGCCCATAGGTTGCCTACCAGACCGGGCCCCCCCAGGAAGGCCACTGAGAGCAGTGCTGATTAAGATGATACACTATAAGGACATAGATCGGATACTACAGAAAGCGAGAGAACGTCGGGATATTTCCATTAATGGAGTGAGGGTAAACTTTTTCAAGAATTTTCTATGGATAAACAGAGGAAAAGGTTACAATTCCTTGATGTAAAAAAGCGCCTCAGGGCCTTGAACGTCCAATACTCTATGATGTATCCGGCGAAACTTCGGGTAGTCTCCCTAAGATCCACCTCTTTCTTCAAGACGCCTAGAGAGGCTGTGAGATGGCTGGACAGCCATGAAAGTCAACTACGCCAACCTGCAGGAGCTGATGGAGAGTGAGGACCTGCACGGAGACAGCCTCTGATGGAAATGCCGACACAGTGAGACTCTAGAACTTATTGTGATCTTCTGTAATTATTGCAATGGTTAATATCCACTCCATGTGGTTTTCTTTTTTTGTATCCTTACAGAGGACTGACAAACCGATTGGAAGGATACGGTTTTTGGTTCTTATATGTTCTATATGATGGTTAGTGGGATATGTTCATGGCAGCGGGATCAACTGCCTAATGGGAAAGGGATTTGTACAACACTGTTATGTTATGGATAAGCACAATATACGAGTTGAACAAAAGTCAAAGTGCACCTGCATTGGCTAGGGGGGACAGTATATGTCGCCCTGACCCTTCTAGAAGGAGAGGTTTATTTGATTGAGGGGGAGGGCGTGGTTGAGGGTGTTGCACAGCCTAATATCTCAGGGACCATAGCATAAATATGTTATCTTCTAGTACATGATGGGATCCCTTAATTGTATGTCCTGGAATGTCCAGGGACTGCGAGAAACTAGAAAACGCCATGCTGTATTTGAATGTATCAAGCAACAAGCTGCTTTGTTAATAGGGCTACAGGAGATGCATATGACTAGAGAATCAGTGTCCCTGATTCATAGAGTTTGGATTGGACACACTTTTCATATGACTTACTCCAGGGGAGTGAGCCCCATGATACATAGAGCGCTTCCATTTGTGTGTCATTCCTCCTTTACAGACAGAGAGGGATGGTACGTGGGAGTGCATAGTACTCTGTATTACTGGGAATGCATATTGGTGGTGGTGTACATTACTCCCCCTTATTCAAGTGGTCCTCTAAAGAAAGATTGTGGAAGACCTATCTAATTTACCTGATTTACCGCTGATTATGATGGGAGACTTTAACGCTGTGGTGGATGGAGGGTTGGATAAATTCCAAAGGGGGACTGTGGGAGGGGACAACAGCTTTTGGGAATCTCATTATGGAGAGAGGATTGAGCGATATATGTATGGAGGGACAAACATCCGGGAATAAGCCAATATTATGTGTTTCCTCCACATACCAGTCCCTCTCTCTAATAGACCTCGTTTTATGCTCCCCTACAGCTGTACCTTTGATTGCACGGATAGAATATCTACAAAGAGCATTGTCGGATCATTCCCCTACATTATTGAATTTAGTGGTAGGAGAGAGACCAGGAAGGGACCCGGGGAGCTGAAAATTAAATGCATTCTGGTTGAAATTGATCGATAGTAAGAAGGTACAAAATAAGATAAAAGAGCATTACCAGTTTAACATTAATACGGTACCAGAGGGGATCCTCTGGGATGCAATGAAGGCCTGGTTGAGGGGGATATTCATTCAGAACATAAAGACAATTAAAACGAAATATAAACAACTTGGGGATAGTGTTGTTAGACAGAGAGGTAGAAACCAAAAACAAACATGTGGAGGATAGCACGCCAGATTCCCTTAAGAGTTGGGTAGAGGCTCAGAAATTATTGAGGCGACATCAACTAGAAAGAGAGGATAACAAGAAAATGTTCCTTAAACAGTATTATAAGGAGGGGTAAATCACAGGAAGGTTACTAGCCAGAATGGCACAGGCCCGGAAGGGAAATAATTACATACATACTATAAGGGAGAGGGGGGACAGCAAGAGACAGACACGGGACAAATTCTGCAAGTGTACAAGAGGATTTATGCTAATCTGAATGCATCAAAAGTGCAGTACACCTAGCAGCAGCTTGAGGAGTACTTGGGAAGAATCCAACGCCCCAGACTGGGTCAAGAGGAGAGGAGTACGCTGGAGGAACTTATTTCCTTGGAAGAAATCACACTGGCAATAGGAAAACTGGCTAACGAAAAGGCTCCAGGGCTGGACGGCCTACCGGTGGAAATATTAATGAAATATGGGGAGGGGCTTGCTCCACAATTACTAGATACCCTAAGGCTATGTTCACACTGAGTTTTTGACGCGGAAACCGCTCCAAAAAACTCGTCAAAAACGGCCCGAAAATGCCTCCTATTGATTTAAATGGGAGGCGGAGGCATCTTTTTCCCGCGAACGGTAAAACCGCCTTGCAGGAGAAAGAAGCGACATGCCCTATCTTCGGGTGTTTACGCCTCTGACCTCCCATTGACTTCAATGGGAGGCAGAGAAAGCGTATTTCGCTGCGTTTTATGCCCGCAGCGCTCAATGGCCGCGGGCGAAAAACGCAGTGAAAAACGCCGCGAAAATCAGCGTGCAGGGAGAGGAAAATCTGCCTCAAACTTCCAAACAGAATTTTGAGGCAGAAATTACGCCTGCAAAAAACTCTTTGTGAAAATAGCCTTACAGATAGTTTTGAAAGGGGGAGACTTCCAGACTCTCTCTATGTAGCGACAATAGTGGTTCTGCCTGAGGAAGGTAAAGATATATAACTACCGGAATCTTATAGGCCGGTGTCTCTATTATCCTCTGATATTAAAATACTGCCAAAAGTACTGGCGCACAGATTAACTAAGGTAGTGAGTTTGGTAGTACACGGAAACCAATTGGGATTCATGTCCTCAAAAGCGACAGCTGTGAACCTAAGACGCCTTTTTCTGAATCTGCAAGTGATCCCGGATAACCCTATAGGAAGAGCTATCTTGACGCTAGATGCTGCTAAAGCATTCAATAGTGTTGAATGGGATTATCTGTGGACTATCCTGAGTAGAATGGGATTCGGACCTAATTACATAAAATGCATATAACTGTTATAAGTGGCCCCAACTGCTAGGATAAGAGCGAATGGAGCATTCTCCAGACAGTTCTCGCTAACTATGGGGAGGAGACATGGCTGCCCGCTATCACCACTGTGGTTTGCTCTGGCAGTGGAATCACTGACTTGTGCAGTGCGCCAACATGGTCAAGTACGGTTTCTGAGATATGGTACGGTGGAAGAACGCATAGCTCTATATGCAGATGACAAAATACCCTTCCGATAGTTATGGAAGCAATTAAAAGATTTGGTACATGCTCAGGATTATCGATAAACTGGACAAAATCAGCTATTATGCCAATAGACCCGGTTAGAATCCCCAATGATAGTGACGAAGCCCACATACCAGTCGCAACTGAATTTAAATACTAAATTAAGGGGGTTAAGGTGACTGCCAAGGTGTTATACTAATTGGCCCTTAATGTTTTACCAATGCTACCAAAAGATTAAAGCCAAGGTGGAGGCTCGGAATAAGCTGACCCTTTCTGCCTTGGGGAAAACCAATTTGATAAAAATTATTCTCATGCCCCAGGTTCTATATGTAGTTCACAATTCTCCATTATGGATTCCCAAATACTGGTTCAGAAGACTACATAACCTCTTAAGGGACTTGGAGTGGAGACGGGGAGTGCCTAGAAAAAAATTGGAAGCACATACCTACAGGAGGAATGCTAGTAACAAGCCAACGCTACTTTTAATGCACAAAGTGTGGTGGCAATGCAAGCAAATACTGGGGGGTGGGGGTATGTAATAAGTATACTCCGCTATGGAACAATCCATTTCTGTGGGAATTGTATCAATTGGAGGGCATGCATGGACGGGAGTAGAAGGGCATAATGAGGTTAAGACAACTATTTGATGAGACAACCCTGAAATCCTTACAGCAATTAAAGGACCAGTTTCAGTTGAACCAGAATATGTTTTACCAGTATCTGTAGATTCGCCATGCCGTACAGACACACTCGAACTCGGTGGATCTGACAATTAAGCCCTTGGGAGTGTTGAATTATATGGCATATAGAAGTATATTATCAAAATACCTAGGGGATCTCATGGAACCCATTAGAGATAAATTGGAGTGGGATGTAGGCCCCATACCCAAAGACCACTGGGAGGAAATTTTAGCGTCACCAGGCACGCTGTTCATAAATATTGCACAGAGAAGTTCACTACTTTTTCTGATACACAGGGTGCATAGGACTGCATGGGTTCTGAATAAATTTAGGGATCTGGGTTCTGAATTAATTTAGGAATCTGGGTTCTGAATTCATTTAGAGGTCTGGTCTGTGGTCTGAATTAATGTTGGTGTTTGGTTTTGAGTCTTCCCAGGTGATGTG
Source organism: Rhinoderma darwinii (assembly GCF_050947455.1). Classification (NCBI taxonomy): domain Eukaryota; kingdom Metazoa; phylum Chordata; class Amphibia; order Anura; family Rhinodermatidae; genus Rhinoderma; species Rhinoderma darwinii. The sequence goes on along the minus strand of NC_134699.1, from coordinate 41,119,193 downwards.
GGTGCAGGATGTGAAGAGGAGATGGAGACTTTATTCAGGCGTGCTAGAGTGGGAGATTTTGGAGCCTGCAGGAGCCAGAGGCAGCAGCCAGCAGAGCATCTTGGTGAGTGACTGCTCTGTACCGGCAGCAGCATCAGTGCAATAATTTTTTTTTAAGGCAGTGTCAGTCTGCTCAGCAATGGCATGGGCTGTTCAGTGCAGATTGAAATATGCTGCACTGAACTAGACGGAGCTCTCCTTATCTGACAGGCTCCCTCCTCCTCCCTCTTTCCCTTTGATGCTCTTCTACTCTGCCCCAATGATGTGCAGCTTCTCTCCCCTGATGTGCCAAGCAAGTCTCCTCCTCCTGCTCTCTGGTCCGGTGATTCAGCGCAGACCAGCGTCCAGAGGATTTATAGTGTATGCAAGTTCAAATTGTGGACTTTCAAAGAGGTTCCCACTGAAAAAAGTGGTCTTTGGTCAGATTAGGGGGTGGTCTGCTTATAGGGGGTAGTTTCCATATGCTATAATGGTGGGAAAAATCGGTTACAGAAAAATTCGGTCTGGATGAGGGGTCTTCTCAAAGCGGTGCCTATATATATATATATATATATATATATGTGTGTGTGTGTGTGTGTGTGTGTGTGTTTGTTTATAAAATACATGCAGTATATATAAAATGGATAAAGCCTTTATCTACTTCACGCTTTATTAGTGAAAAGGGTTGGGTAGCATTCCATGGATCTTAAATAAAAGTCTCAAGCAAAATATTACTTGACAGGTTGTCATGGAAATGACTGGGGTGTGAACCAGAACCAAATTGCAGTGCCAAGCCTCACAGGTTAATGTGCTCGTAGCTTAAGGAGACACCCTACACCTACTATGACAATAGGTAGAAAGATGCAGACTTTATGTCCTTCTAATAAGGAAGCAATTATATAGTTAGTATTCTGAAGTGATGGTGCAATAGTTATTTACAACAATTAGCTGAAATGTCAAATTTTTTACTACTAATTTTACAGTCAGTTCATGCAATGCCTTATACTATAAGCCAAAGTTGGACAGTGGTCCCTTTGGCTCACCAGAAGAAATTATGGGCACCGTGCTACATAGGCATGATGACCCTGACATTAGAGGCTCAGAAAAAATGGGTTAAGCCAGTCAGGGAACATTTTGACTTACCTGGAATTGGCTGTAGTGTGGTCAGATGGACCCTTCCCTACTTTCTGGGAAAGGGGGAACATACCATAGTGGCAGACCATACAGTTGCTATTCGGCCCTTAGGGATCCCCGTGTCTGATAGGTTGTATGTAGAAAATAAAGAAATGGTCATTCACCCAATCTGTCCTACAAAAAAATAGATGAGTTTTAAAAATGCTGGCCACTCCTGTCTTGGGTTTATAGGGCAATGTCACTTGAACCAACACCAGCAAGAGTGATCTATTTTTATTTTGGGGCTTTGCTGGGTCTTATTTGCCCACACCCACAGTACGCTAATATCTCTATCGAACTATAGAACTCAACTATAGAATTGAACTATATTGAGATATTTTGAACTGGTTCATATCCAATTTTAATTCTTGCACACACAGGCAGGGGCGTAACTAGGAAAGACTGGGCCCCATAGCAAACTTTTGACTGGGGCCCCCCTCCCCTGGGTGTCACACAACCCGCCCCCCTTGTAGATAGTGCCTTTTTTACAGCCCCCCCTGTAGATAACGCCATACAGTCCCCCCTGTAGATAACGCCATACAGCCCCCCCTGTAGACTGTATGGCGTTATCTACAGGGGGGACTGTATGGCGTTATCTACAGAGGGGACTGTATGGCGTTATCTACAGAGGGGGACTGTATGGCGCTATCTACAGAGGGGGACTGTATGGCGTTATCTACAGAGGGGGACTGTATGGCGTTATCTACAGAGGGTGACTGTATGGCGTTATCTACAGAGGGGGACTGTATGGCGTTATCTACAGGGGGGACTGTGTGGCGTTATCTACAGGGGGGACTGTGTGGCATTATCTACAGGGGGTACTGTGTGGCATTATCTACAGGGGGACTGTATGGCGTTATCTACAGAGGGGGCTGTATGGCGCTAACGCCATACAGCCCCCACTGTAGAGAACGCCATACAGCCTCCCCTGCAGGGAACGCCATACAGCCCCCCCCTTCAGGGAACGCCATACAGCGCCCCCCCCTGCAGGGAACGCCATACAGCGCCCCCCCTGCAGGGAACGCCATACAGCGCCCCCCCTGCAGGGAACGCCATACAGCGCCCCTCCCCCTGCAGGGAACGCCATACAGTGCCCCTCCCCCTGCAGGGAACGCCATACAGCGTCCCCCCATCAGGGAACGCCATACAGCGCCCCCCCTGCAGGGAAGGCCATACAGCCCCCCATCCCAAAAAAAAATTTGACCTATAGTGTGTCCTACAAATAACATGCATCCCCTATCCACAGGACAGGGGATACATGTGTGATCGCTGGCAGCGATAGGGAGAACGGGGGACTGAAAGTCCCCTGAAGTTCTCCATGACTAACCTCTGACTTCCGGTGTCTGTGTCGGCAGCTCTGTAGAAATGAATGGAGCGCTGGTCACGCATGCGCACAAGCACGACCGGCGCTCCATTTATTTCTACGGAGCTGCCGGCACAGACCCCGGAAGTCCGAGGTTTGTGATGAAGAACTTCAGGGGACTTTTCAGTCTCCCATTCTCCCTATCAATGCCAGCGATCACACATGTATCCCCTATCCTGTGGAGAGGGGATACATGTCTTTTGTTTAATGGCAGAGTGGGGAGATACCTCCCTGCTCTGCCGTAGTGTTCAGTGGGGTCCCGCTGTAGCAGCCATAGCGGCTGCTAGTGGAGCCTGCGGCCATGGTGGGGGCCCGTGCCGGCGGGCGACACGGCCCCCTCATGCCGCGGGCCCCAAAGCAGTCGCTACGGCTGCTACGGCGGTAGTTACGCCACTGCACACAGGTGATATCATGAATAAAGGACTTATAACCTAAATACATAATTTTTGTGAAATTAGCAGGCCATGCCATTGTTATGGGGGCATGATCTTCAAACAAGTCTAAGATTATGCCTCGAAAGTTGAACTTAGATGCTGGATGTTTTGAAATGTAAGCCACCACTTGCTGCTTTGTGGCTGTTATGGGCACTAACTAGGGTGGGGGTGCAGGGATCAGCTGATACAGCAAATCGACGATAGGTTCGGGGTAAGGAGGTTGGTATGGCTGCTGGGTGGTATATCTGCAGAAAATGCACAGTGGAGTTTTCAGAGAGCAGACAAGGTCTTGTGGGGCCCAGTTTAATTTTGCCATGGGGTCCTTTTTCACGGTGTTTGACCCTGGTCTTCCTTTTGTAGCCCATAGCTCATTGTGTCACAGCTTTCTTTAAGAAGTGATGCAAGATGGTTGTGAAGAGGTGGTTGGGGTCACCCACACCACTGAGGCAATAAAACTATGAGGCCCATACTGGTAGAAATAATACTAATGGAGGTAATATACTAATGGCAGACTATGCATTGGACTTTAAGGCTACCCATGACAAGTAGCCTCTACTAAACATGTAAATTATGGAGTTTATTAAATTATAATTCCTGTAAATTACCTGCTAATATATTGGTAATTACCATGAATTTATCATTTCAGTAAAAATGTGAAAGTTATTGGGAATCTCAGACAATGAGAAAAAACACCCATCTGATTCAGCCTACACATTTCTGTCTGAGACCTTAACAAGCTAATAATGCCATTGTTCACACAGTATGGTCTGGGTGTAACGTATTGATGTATACCTCAGCTGGTCCTGCTGTGATCAAATTGCTTGTTAAGAAATTCATATTCAGAAATCAATGCATGTAAAAGCTGCTGACTGATGAAGTTGAAAATGGGATTACTAATTTTATTATTAAATGTTTTCCGTAATGAGGGAGTAAATGCTTCACTAGGACGCTTGACACACCTTTAACAAGCCGTTGCCAATGTCAGTGTCAGATGATAGGGGACCCAGCCTTGTAAAATGTCTCGGGGGTGGGGGTGTGAATCAGATTTAATTCACAAGTTTGACGTAAGGTCAGTCCAGACAGCATCCGGTACTAAAGAGCAGACTAGCTATCACATACTGTGATTGTCTGAGCACAAATTTGTCTATTAATAAGTCACCATATAGAAAAGGATTAGTTCTAAGGTAAAACTTTTGAAAGAGCTTTTACCCCTAAATCAGCTTCAGTTGTTAAACCAATATGGCTGCATTTACAGCTCCGAAAAGGGTTGTCGTTGAATGGAAAATTTTAGTCATGGAGCGATATGTGAACAGCATTATATCTCTGCATAACTGGAAATATTTCATATGAAGCTGTAATGGTGGCCATATTGGTTGTCCCTTTGATTACTTATAGACAGTAAGGCTTAATTCACATAATGTTTTTGCCTTCTGTCGGTGGTATACGCCAGGGGGACTCCTGATACCTCAGACGGAAGGCTGTAATGTATACGACTGTATTGGCATACAGTGCAATACGTCGGCAAAACCCCTTACGGGCAGAGCGCTACTTGAAGCTTTGAGTCCGGTGCAGCTCCTGACGTCACTGTCCATTTATGAACAGTGATGTCAGGAGCTACATTGCCAGAGTTTCACAAGCGCTCTGGCCGGGAACTCTGGCCCTGGGGAAACCCTTGATGTCACTATCCATATAAGGACAGTGATGTCAGGAGCTTTCCCAGTGCCAAAGTCTGTGGGTTTCTGATGCTCTGCCCAGGGACTCCGGCAATGGGAAGCTCCTGACCTCACTGTCAATATATGTTTAATGCATATCTGTGACTATCCTCCACTCATTATCTAAGATCCTATGGTACAAACATTTCAGGGATACTTCCCACCTTCTTACTGTATCCTGACACCCTCACTGGTCAAATAATGTTATGAACTGTTCAGTCAACAGTTAAAAAACATAACTAAATACTGCATCTCAAGGACCCAGAGCTCTAAATACTGGGAGAGGTTGGAGGGACTCTTGCTGTTACTGCCTGCTGAGGGAGGGGGTGGCCCTGCTGTGATTACTATTGGAAGGGGGAGCTTTTGTGACTACAGGGAAAGTGGAGGAAGCAGCTGGTACTACTGGAGAAGTGGGTAGGTTGGCTACTGTGACTTCTGGGGAAGTGTGATGGGGAGATGATATGATTATTTATTTATAGAGGGTAAGTGGGGGTACTTCTGTTACTCCCAAGGTGAGCTCTCTTCTACTACCTTAAGTGACATATAAGTACAGGATCGCACATCACTGGTTGCAGTGCGGACCTGGCCCTACAGCATATTATTGCTGACCCCTTAGGTTTTGGAGCTGGCTCCTAGAGCTGGATAAAATTTTCCCAGGCTTAACCTAGCACAAAGAATATTTCTATAACAGAACACAGGGCTGTTTATATGTACACTGCTATGGGAACGAGCTGCAAATGTGTCCTTTGTACACAATGTGTCATCTGTTATGTGTCATGTAAATTACTGCATCTGCAAAGAAATATGTTAAATCAGATATTAAAGGTTTCATCATTGAAATACCGAGCAACAAGTAGAGACTTATTACTTTTCCAAGAAACAAATTTACATTAAAGTAATCTGATTTTTATTTTAATGACATTTACCCTTTAGTTTCCATCTAGGTTAATTATACATTGTTTAGATATTTCACTCACCTACCATATGGTGAACCACTCAATAAGTAGTTGCCAACCTCTAATCATCAGTAATACTGGCATATAATCTGTAATTCTGCATTCTATTACTGATGATTGCATTCTGTAATCATCAGTAATACTGGCATAACATACTGTAAATTAGATATAACTGTATGTGGCCATATATCATGGTACAGGTTCATCCGCCTTTACACGCTTGTATTGTTCACATAGAAATTATGTAGTTCCGGTATCACACAAATGACCGTAATGTGCATACATTGTTTAAATAATATCTGTATTACTAGTGACTTATTAAGTCATTGTATGATAAAATAAGCATTCCAACTGTGGATGGCATGGCTTCGTTCACATCTGCGTCAGGGCTCCGTTCCGTCGGAGCTTTAAAAAAAATTACCTCAGATTTACGTGGTTTGGCGTCAGGATCTTGTCTTGATGGCTTGCAGCCAACCTAATCTCTTCCTGCTTGAGATCCTGGCGAGAGCCAGCCATACTATTTAAACTACGTTTGGAGTCGGGTTCAATAAAAATGAATCAAAGGACCGATTCCCAAATATAAAGATGAAATACCTGTGCTAGGCTGGGTTTCCTTATAACTGCTGTGTCCGGTAAGTTGTATTTTTGCCAGTCAGACACAACTAATGTCAAAGCTATGCACTTTGTGCACATGTTCGGCTTCCATGAGTCAGACAGACAAACGCTGCATGCCATTTTCTGCCGTAGAATCTGGATCAGGGAGATGTGAAGTGGCAAAACTGACATCACCAGACACAAAACTGACCCCATAGTAATCTATGGGATCAAGTTAGTCATCAGTTTCCCTCCAGCATTTTTGTACTTGTATGCAGGGGGGAAAAAGACGGGAATGTTGGAAAATTTACAAAAAGTTATAAACTTCAGCAATTTGTGATACATTCCACTGTCAACTCCAGAAAAGGTTGTTCACTGTGGGACCTCATGGGCCCCATTAGTACAAGGTTTCTAGTATCATGTGAGATACTGGATCCCCTATTAGAGCAAGTTAAAGATGCATATACAAATAAGCCTCATTTTCAGAAGTGAAAGAGACAAAAGAATCAGAAATCGGATCGAACATAGTATCAAATCAAAAACTCGAATGAAAATGTAAATGTAGCTATACCTCCCAACCATCCCGGATTCAGCGGAACAGTCCCAGATTCCTGGCGGTTTCCCACTGTCCTGGGTGGCCGGGGGTATGTCCTTCTGTCAACTGTATCTGCGTCCTCAGGACACAGATACAACAATGAAGCAGGGAACCATCAGCTCCCTGCTTCAGAATTAGTTCAGAGTGGAGGAGCAGAGGGAGCTCCTTCGCTCACCGAGGACTCCTTGGGCACAGCGCTACTTTAAGCGCTGTGCTCGGGGAAGCCCTTGACGTCGCTGTTCATGTATGGAAAGTGATATTAGTGACTATTGAATGAGCGGAATCCCCGTTGCCGATGATGGTCACTGAGGTCACTGTCCATATATGGAGATTGACGTCAGGGGCTCCTCCTATAGTGGAATCCCCAGCCAGAGTCGGCAACATGGATTCCGCTCAAAGAGGAGCCACTGATTTCACTGCCATATATGGACATTATACTGTATGGGGCAGCTAGCGGGCATTATACTGTATTTGGGTATCTGTGTGGACATTATACTGTAAGGGGGCATTATACTGTATGGGGCAGCTATGGGGGCATTATGCTGCATGGACACAGCTATGGGGCATTATGCTGTATGGGGGAATTTGTTTGAGCATTATACTGCATGGGGCATCTGTGTCGGGATTATACCATATGGGGGCATTTGTGTGGGCATTATACTCTATGGTGGCAGATAGAGGGCATCATACTGATAATACCATAGTGATAATTAAGACTGTGAAAACATCTTACTTCTAAGCAGGGGCATATCTATAGGGGCTGCAGAGGTAGCAGTTGCACTTAGGCCTTGGTGCCATAGAGGATACTATAAACTTTCTGCCACATAAGAAGATACCAGTATTATATATGGCACATGATAGTTGGGAGGAAGATATTATAAAACAGTTTTCCTACATTAGTACACATTAAAGGGTGTTCTTAAAGGAGTTTATTTTATTTTTTTACCTTAAATGCATTTCTTTGGTGTAATGTAATCTCTTCCTCTTGTTTTTTTTAAAATAATTTTCAGTTTTGATCTATGCTTTTCTCTCCAAGCGCTCACTGCCTGTAATGCATGTCATCTTCCAGTTTCTGAGCGGTCTTACAGCCCAGCGCACGCCAGTGAAAAATAATAAAAATTGTACCTACGTCATATGTCCTGTGTCACCTGACCTATCTCTTCCACCCACACTCTATACATATCTCCGCCCAATGTTACGTATTTGAACCCTCCCACCAGCACTGTCCCTACCTCTCCACCTCCTACTCCAACGTGTTTTGTCCTTCCTGTATTTATGCAAAGTTACAAGTCTGGTGTACAGGCTGTCAGCTACAGGGGCGGGCAAATTAGGAGCTGACCATCCCTCAGGCGTGACGTGTGTGAATGAGGTCACAGGACGGTGGGTGGAGTTTTACTTGTGCACGAGCCTGTGTTAACCAAGTGAATGAAATGCATGAAAACCAGAACTTCCGGCCGGGTGGCTCTTCTCAGAAAAAATATATAAGCGTACTGAAATGAAATTGATTATATATTAGCAAGTTACATAATTAATTGCATAGAGTTTAATGCTAAATATTTTCTGTCCCTGGAAAACCCCTTTCATTGTCATCAGGTAAGTCTCCCTTTAAATAACCTGTGCTGGTGCTCTTATTCTACGTCTTACAATGACTGGTGAAGATGGCACAAGAACAGATGATTAGCATTTCACTGTAGTGGTGTTGTTCTTCAATTTCACCTTCATTTACCTACATACTGTATATAAGGTGTCTGGGGCTGGGACTTAGGATGATCAGAAATACACTATATAGACAAAAGTATTTGAACACACCCCTTAACCCTTTCCTATCGCTAATCTGCGATTTATGTCATGAAAGGGTGTAACGTCCAGGGTCGCTGACCACGAACTCCTACCATCCAGTCGATGCCCTTCTCTCCAGAGATGTCTGCACATATGGCCATCCTGTTCCACAGTAACCAATAAGGTGCGCTCGCGAGCTCAGTCCAGACTTAAGAAGCCAAAGCGCACGCAGGGGGGAGATTGAGCTGATTGCTCCCAGAGCACCCTTGGATATAAGAAGGGCTGTGCCCCACCCTGAAATGCCTGAGCATTGTTTGTCGTATCCAAAGTTTGTCTATGCAAATGGTTTCCTAGTGTTTTCCAGCTCCCAGTGTTCCCCGTACCTGCATCCTGTATCCTGTGGTATCCTGGTCAAGTGCCGTGCTGAGCTGTAGTCATGCTGTGCTGTATTCCACACCTGTCCTGCTATTCGATGCCTGACGTCTACCTGATGCCTAGTCCCAGCCGAGCCTGCCTTGCTACTGTCCGAGCTGCCACAGGTACACTATACGAACTATAGACTGTGACCTGTGCCCTGTTGGCCAGCTGCCATACCGTCAAGGCGGTACGGCCCAGTGGGTCCACGAACCCAACGTGACAAAGGATATTTAAAAATGGCACCCCCTCACAAGCTAAGTGGGTGCCATAGCCACCGGGTCTCTGTTGAGTTACACAACAGGGACCCAGAGACATCTTTGATCGCAAGCATTTAACCCCTCAGATGCCGGGGGCAGATGTGGCCACCAGCATCTGATTTGTTTTTTACTTTACCTTTTACTTTGGGGCCGTTCACCGGGCCGCGTGGTGAGATTGCGGGAGACGGTGTATTCCTATAGCAGCTGGGAGCCTTGTGAATGCTCTGAGGCCTGCTAGTGGAAAACTTCAATTGATAGCAATGCACTGATTTTGCCAAAGACTGCAATACTGTGATATTGCAGTCTATGGCATAAGCGATCTAATGATCGCAGGTTTAAGTCCCCTAGGGGAGCTATAAAATAGTAATAAAAAAAAGTAGTAAAAAATATTTAGAAAAAATATATATAAAAATTCAAATCACCCCACTTTCCGTAGATCACATATAAAATAAATAAACAAATATAAACAAACACATTAGGTATCCCCACATCCAAAAATGCCCAAACTACAAAAATATTTATCCAATACGGTGAACGTCGCAGTGGGAAAAAAGATCAAAATGACCAAATGGCCTTTTTTTGCCACTTCAACCCCCAAAAAATTTTTTAGAAAAAGTGATTGAAATGCTCGAAATTCCCCAAAATGGTATTAATAAAAATGATATATTTCCACGTACAAAAAAATGCCTTACCCAGCTCTATTCACAGAAATATAATAAAGTTACGGTACTAAAACATAACAAAAACAATATATATCTGGCATCCCCGTGGTCGTACTGACCCACAGAATAAAGGTAACGTGTCATTTTCACCGTACAGTGAACACCCATAAGAAAATAGCAAAACTGCTGTTTTTTTCAAATTCCACCCCATTCTGATTTTTTTTTCCAGCTTCCCAGTACATCGCACATAATATTAAATAGTGCCATTAGAAAGTACAATTTGTCCCTTAAAAAATAAGCCCTGTGTCAATGAAAAAATAAAAAAGTTATGCTTTTTTTTAAAAGCGGGGAGGAAAATAAAAAAGCATAAAAAGGAAAATTAGTCTGGTCCTGATAGGGTTAACCCCTTAACTCCGGAATGCTTTCACCTATCCAAGCGATTCTGAGATTGTTTTCTCGTGACACATTGGACTTTAAGTTACTAGCAAAATTTGCTCGATATGTTCAGTATTTAATTGTGAAAAACACCAAAATTTAGCGAAAATTTGCAAAAATTAGCATTTTTCCCAATTTAAATGTATCTGCTTGTAAGACAGGCAGTTATACCACACAAAATTGTTGCTAATTAACATCCCCCATATGTCTACTTTAGATTGGCATCGTTTTTTTGAACATCCTTTTATTTTTCTATGACGTTACAAGGCTTAGAACTTTAGCAGCAATTTCTCACATTTGCAAGAAAATTTCAAAAGGCCATTTTTACAGGGGCCAGTTCAGTTGTGAAGTGGCTTTGAGGGCCTTATATATTAGAAACCCCCAAAAAGTCACCCCATTTTAAAAACTTCACCCCTCAAAGTATTCAAAACAGCATTTAGAAAATGTCTTAACCCTTTACACATGCCACAGGAATTAAAGCAAAGTAGAGGTGAAATTTCCAAATTTCATATTTTTTTGCAGAAATAAATTTTTAGTACAATTTTTTTTTATAACACAGAAGGTTTTACCAGAGAAATGCAACTCAATATTTGTTGCCCTGTTTCTGCAGTTTTAGGAAATATCCAACATGTGGCCCTAGTGTGCTACTGGACCGAAGCACCGGCCTCAGAAGCAAAGGAGCACCTAGTGGATTTTGGGGCCTTATTTTTGTTAGAATAAATTTTAGGCACCATGTCAGGTTTGAAGGGCTCTTGCAGTGCCAAAACAGTCAAAATCCCCCAAAAGTGACCCCATCTGGGAAACTACACACCTCAAGGAAATTATCTAGGGGTACAGTGAGCATTTTGACCGCACAGTTTTTTTACAGAAATTATTGTAAGTAGGCCGTGAAAATTAAAATCAACATTTCTTCAAAGAAAATGTAGGTTTAGCGATTTTTTTTCTCATTTCCACAAGGACTAAAGGAGAAAAAGCACCATAAAATTTGTAAAGCAATTTCTCCCAAGTAAAACAATACCCCCCCACATGTGGTAATAAACGGTTGTTTGGAGACACGGCAGGGCTGAGAAGGGAAAGAGCGCTATTTGGCTTTTGGAGCTCAAGTTTAGCAGGAATGGTTTGCGGAGGCCATGTCACATTTACAAAGCCCCTGAGGGGACAAAACAGTGGAAACCCCCCACAAGTGACCCCATTTTGGAATCTACACCCATTGAGGAAATTATCTAGGGGTATAGTGAGCGTTTTGACGCAACAGGTTTTTTGCATAAATTATTGGAAATAGGCCCTGAAAATGACAATCTAAATTTTTTCAAAGAAAATGTAGGTTTAGCTAATTTTTTCTCATTTCCACAAGGACTGAAGGAGAAAAAGCACCGTAAAATTTGTAAACCAATCTCTCCCGAGTAAAACAATACCCCACATGTGGTAATAAACGGTTGTTTGGAGACACGGCAGGGCTGAGAAGGGAAAGAGCGCTATTTGGCTTTTGGAGCTCAAGTTTAGCAGGAATGGTTTGTGGAGGCCATGTCACATTTACGAAGTCCCTGAGGAGACAAAACAGTGGAAACCCCCCACAAGTGACCCCATTTTGGAGACTACACCCATTGAGGAAATTATCTAGGGGTATAGTGAGCGATTTGACCCCACAGGTTTTTTGCAGAAATTATTGGAAGTAGGCCCTGAAAATAAAAATCAATGTAGGTTTAGCTTATTTTTACTCATTTCCACAAGGACTGAAAGAGAAAAAGCACCACAAAATTTGTAAAGCAATTTCTCCCGAGTAAAACAATGCCCCACATGTGGTAATAAACGGCTGTTTGGAGACACGGCTTGGCTTAGAAGGGAAAGAGCGCTATTTGGCTTTTGGAGATCACATTGAGCACGAATGGTTTGCGGAGGCCATGTCACATTTGCAAAGCCCCTGAGGGGAAAAAACAATGAAAACGCCCAAAAAGTGACACCATTTAGGAAACTACACCTCTTGAGGAATTCATCTAGGGGCGTAGTGAGAATTTTGACCCCACAGATGTTTCATAGAATTTATTAGAATTGGGCAGTGAAAATAAAAACAATCCTTTTTCTTCAATAAGACGTAGCTTTAGCGCAAATTTTTTCATTTTCGCAACAAATAAAGGAAAAAAAAGAACCCAACATTTGTAAAGCAATTTCTACCGAGTACGGCAATACCCCATATGTGGTCATAAACTGCTGTTTGGGCACACGGCAGGGCTCAGAAGGGAAGGACCGCCATTTGGAGTGCAGATGTTGCTGGATTGGTTTCTGGGCGCCTGTGGGCCCAAAATAGTGGAAACCCCCCAGAAGTGACCCAATTTTGGAAACTACACACCTCAATGCATTTACCTAGGGGTGTAGTGAGCATGTTAACCCTGCAGGTGTTTTGTAGAAATTAGTGTGAACTCGATGTTGCAGAGTGAAAATGGGATTTTTTCCACAGATATGTGGACAATATGTGGTGCCCGGCTTGTGCCACCATAACAAGACAGCTCTCTAATTATTATGCTGGGTTTCCTGGTTTTAGAAACACCCTACATGTGGCCCTAATCTCTTGCCTGGACAGTCGACCAGGCTCAGGAGTGAAAGCGTACCATGTAAAATTGAGGCCTAATTTGGCGATTTACAAAGTATTGGTTCACAACTGCAGAGGCTCAGATGTGAAATAATAAAAATAAACCCCTGAGAAGTGACCCTATTATGGAAACTGCACCCCTCAAGGCATTTATTAAGGGGTGTAGTGAGCATTTTCACCCCACAGGTCTTTTCCATAAATGAATGCGCTGTGGATGGTGCAAATTAAAAATTTATATTTTTCCCTAGATATGCCATTCAGTGGCAAATATGTCGTGCCCAGCTTATGCCACTGGAGACACACACCCCAAAAATTGCTAAAAGGGTTCTCCCGGGTATGACTGTGCCATATATGTGGAAGGAAACTGCTGTTTGGGCACGCTGTAGGGTTCAGATGGGAGGAAATGCCATTTGGCTTTTGGAGCGTGGATTTTGCTTGGTAGTAGTTTTGTTTGGAGTCTTACTGGTGTTTCCGTTTATAATGTAGGGCATATGTAAGCCGGGCGGAGTATATAAGGGGCATAGTCAGGTGGTATAATAATGGGGTAAAAAAAAACAATAAAATGATCCATAGATGTGTGTTACGCTGTGATCGATCCTTTCTTCACAGGCCGGTGTTGCACTGATATATGGCGTCCTTTATTATCCCCCTTTTGATCCACACTCCGCGCCTTTGTAGTTTGGGGAATGTTGCTAGGAAGTGTTGTCCTGGTATAATACGGGCACCGTCGCTTCCAGCGGATATGTTTGGGCTCTCCCTTTCCTGGTTCCCTAATTTTAGGTCCTTGATAAATCGCCTCTTCAAACAGAAGAAATGTTCCCCTCGGGCACAACTGCATATTTTTTTATTTCCTGACTTATTGGAGCCATAACTAATTTTATTTTTCATAGACGTAGCGGTATGAGGGCTGGTTTGTTGCGGGACGAGCTGTAGTTATTATTGGTACCATTTTGGGGTACATGCAACTTTTTGATCACCTTTTATCCTATTTTTTGGGATGCCAGGTAAACAAAAAAACGCAATTCTGGCACAGCTTTTTTTTTTTTTTTTTTTATACAGCGTTCACCACGCATTATAAACTACATGTTAACTTTATTCTGTGGGTCAGTACGATTCCGGCGATACCTAATTTATAGCACTTTTTTTTATGTTTTACAACTTTTTGCACAATAAAATTACTTTTGTAAAAAGAATGTATTTTTTCTGTCGCCAAGTTGTGAGAACCATAACTTTTTAATTTTTTTGTCGACGGAGGTGTATGAGGGCTTGTTTTTTGCGGGACGAGCTATAGTTTTATAGGTACCATTTTTGGATACGTGCGACTTTTTGATCACTTTTTATTCTAACATTTGTAGGGCAAAGTGACTAAAAAACAGAAACTCTGGTAACGTTTTTTACGTTTTTTTTACGCTGTTCACCGCGTGCAATAAATAATATAATATTTTGATACCTCCGGTCGTTACGGTCGCGGCGATACCAAATACATATGGTTTATTATTATTTTTCAATAATAAAGGACTTGATAAGAGTAAAAGGGGGAATGTGTTTTATTTGATTACTTGAAACTTTTATTGTTTTCAAACTTTTATTTTTTGCACTTTTTTTTACACTTTTTTATACTTTTTTTACACTTTTTCTCAAGTCCCACTAGGGGACTTGAAGGTCCAACGGTCAGATATTTTTTTTTTCTAATACATTGCACTACCTATGTAGTGCAATGTATTAGATCTGTCAGTCATTCACTGACAGCAAGCCGATTAGGCTTCGCCTCCCGGCGGGGCCTAAATCGGCTTCCGTAATGGCAGAGCAGGAGACCATTGTGTCTCCTGTTGCCATAACAGCAGTCGCCAGTCCTGATTGCCTGTCAGGGCTGGCGATCTGCTAGTAACCGCTACGATGCAGCAATCACTTTCGATTGCTGCATCGAAGGGGTTAATGGCAGGGATCAGAGCTAGCTCCGGTTCCTGCCGTTACAGGTGGATTTCAGCTGTACAGTACAGCTGACTTCCACCGCTGATGACGCCGGATCAGCTCCTGACCCAGCACCATCTTGCCGGCAGCTACGGAAGCCGATCAGGCTCCGCCGCCGGGCGGATCTTGACCAGCTTCGGTGCTAGGCAGACCGGGAGGCC
Organism: Rhinoderma darwinii; assembly: GCF_050947455.1. Classification (NCBI taxonomy): domain Eukaryota; kingdom Metazoa; phylum Chordata; class Amphibia; order Anura; family Rhinodermatidae; genus Rhinoderma; species Rhinoderma darwinii. Next base: position 41,104,079 of record NC_134699.1, on the reverse strand, counting down.
AGTATTAGGCCTCCGGTTGCCATTGCAGCCACCGGAACCCCGGCAATTTCATTACTGGGGTTCCGATGAGCTGCAAACACCTTAAGTGCAGCGATCGCGTTTGAGCGCTGCACTTAAGGGGTTAATGGCGGGGATCGAAGCTAATTTCGGTCCCCGCCGTTACAGCCGGATGTCAGCTGTAAGATACAGCTGAGATCCGGTGATGATGGCACCGGCTCAGCTTCTGAGCCGGTCCCAAACATTCGGCGTACATGTACGGCAAGATGCGGGAAGTCAATGCTTTCGATGACGTACATGTACGGCAAATGTCGGGAAGGGGTTAAACCCCCCATCTGTGATCAAAAATAGATGCATGAGAGCAAAGGAGAAAAAGGTTGTTAAAACAGTGGCATAACAATTGCAGTCACAGGGGGGTGGGTTGACCTGGAATGGTCTACCTCTGCCCTATCCAGACACAGCAGTTGGCATCGCTGGGATCGCTCTTTATCGCTTTGGACCTTTAGCAATAATAAAAATTATTAAGTGAAAAAAATAAAAAAAAAAAATATATATATATATATATATGTATATATATATATATATATATATATATATAAACATTGTAAAGAGCTTCGTCATTAGTTCTACAGAGTTTTAAACATTAAGGTTAACGCTCATGACGTTGTGAGCTTGACGACAAGATGTGCTAGATTGCAGCATGGGACTGCTGAGCAGCTTAAATACACCCCAGCTAGACGCACACTGGAGCTGCTGTTTACTGGTTAAATTGCAACCATTCAGTCCAAAAAAAAACAACTAATTAAAAACTGCAAAATTATTGTTAACCTATCTGCTGGCCTCACTTGCTTGCTTCTGGCTCTGCTTCCTCATTGCGGTCCCCGTTTTCCAGAATCCAATATGGCTGATGCTGTCTCAGACTTGCATATAGAAAGCATTGCCTGCCAGTCTAAGACATGCCCTCCACCTCCTTCACTGCTCTCGGAAGGACAAGCACCGATGATGTCAGCGCTGTGTCCATCTCTTCTGACACTTCTCCTGCTGGGTTCTTGACAGGGGTTCCGGTTGCAGTAACATCCTCACTGACAGCGCGTCAGTGGAGGACGGAGGAAGAAAGGAAGACAGTGCCAGGGTTGTCATGAATCATCTTCTGTATGTAAGTATATCAAATTGTATGCTGGTAACGGTTTTATATGTTTTATTGTCTGTGGTTTTTTTAAAGGTTTCCGTGTCTTGGACTACGTAAGACCGGTGAAGGCCGTACAAACGAAATCTAAAAAACAATGGAGGAATCACAGTTTTTTCCAATTTCAGCCTGCAAAGAATTTCATTTTCAGTTTCCCAGTACGTTTTATGGTACTTTATGGTGTCAATAGAAACTACAACTCCTCCCGCAAAAAAATAGGCAGGGAGTGAAAAACAATGAATCTGCTGCAAAATTTGCATATGTGAGGGTTCAACTAGACGTGGAGGATTTCGCAGCTGACCTGCAAAGGCTGAATTGCGCACTGAAAACCTGCTGGAACAGACTGAGCATGCTGCGGAATGTAAATTCTGCACCGCAAGCTATTTTCCACACCGTTGTTTTCTGCAATGTCTGCACTAAGTAAACTAAAAAGTTCTAGAAATAAAAAACAAGAAAAGTCTGCTGCGGATTTCCACTGTAGCCTGTCTGCAGCGAAATTCTACAGCAAATCCACCATGTGTCCTTAGATGTCTGTATTTGTCAATCATTAAAAGGGTTGTCCTATCTGAACAACCCTTTGCATATTCCCTATATCGTTATATTCTAATGGGTTGTCTATGTCCAGATGGGACAACCCCTTTAACTTGATAACTTCTTCATGTACAAAATATGGCAAATAAATCAGTGTCCTTGATACGGGACCCCCAGGTCTGAAACGTTGCTTATGTTTACTGTGACATTGGACCTACCATAAAATTTGACGATTATCTGCATACAGCCGCCTGACTTCTAGAATAATTACTAATCTGTCTGGACAATATTGGATCCGTGGCAGAGGGTCCACCAGGATGTGCACCACCATTTACTCTATGAGTGATTGAGAGTGCCGCTCAGGGAAAATATTTACCAAAAGTTATTGGTTGAAATAGAGTTCAGCCACCAATAAACAATTTGGTGGTGTTTAATGGATTTGCTTAGTGCACAAAACTTCAACTGTTTTAAAATAATTCTCAGATATTTATAATTGAATGTTGGTGGCTTTCTATTCTACTATTTGCTTAGGTGTTTTAAAAGATGGATATAGTATAAAATTAAAGAGGACCTGTCACCAATCCTGTAATGTACGTTTTAGTAAAAAATTGTATTCCCCATAAAATAACAATTCTGAAGTATTTTTCTTTAGAACTCTACATTGTGCGCTGCCTCTGTTATTCCTCCTAGAAGTTTATGAATAAATTGACAACTAAATGTTACCAGTTGGGGGTGTGTCCCTACACAGACTGACATTGTCCAATCAGTGCTGACAGAGTGAGACTGTAGGGACACGCCATTTAACAAGGGGAATGGTAACACTCAGTTATCAATTTATTCATAAATTTCTAGGACAAATGGCACAACACAACTTTCTAAGAAAATATGCTCCAGAAGTATTATTTTATGGGAAATACAAGTATTTACTAAAATAGACATGTCAGATGAGGTGACAAGTCCTCTTTAACGCGCTATAATAGAAAGTATGGAATCGCAGTCTTTTACTACAGGTTACAGTATGAAAAAAAACTGTATTCATTGAAAGGTGTATATTAAAATGACACAAGCATTGTAATGTGTAGAAAACGTTTTCTTGTGCACTGGAGTAAGTGTCGACCATGTCATGACCCATGTTAAGGCAGAATGATCATCCGTTCTCTCCATGGTATGTAGTACATATCCATTGACATCAATAGGCAACCCTGAAATGAAATAACAGTGACAGTGTATTTGTACCCTTTTAGAAGTTAAAACCCCCTAACCAATACAGAATATACGGTATATAATGTATCCACCAACTGCTTCAGCAGAACTCCCTTTACAAACAGAGAATTTAACTTGTTAAACAATACAAATTATTTTATTAATGGAGAGGTTGTAATCCGGTGCAAAAATTGAATTTATAGGGCCCCGTAGCAAAGTCAGGAATGTGCCCCCACCTTGTTATCAGTAACCTAAACTGTAGTAATGCAGCAATTTTTACTTAGGAAGCAACCAAACGATGTATAGTAGTGTCATATATATTACACAAAAAAAAACACATAGTAGAGCTACACAAATAGAAAGTCATCACCGTATTTTTTCCCTACAATAAGGGACAACATTCAAAGGCATGTAATGTATGGGAGCGGGCCCTTGTATTAAGGAGGGGTGCCCTTGGCCCCGTGTCAGACGGTCACGAGAACAAGCCAGCTATCTTACCTGCCTGAATCGTAAGTAATGGAGGAGAGAGGTAGAAAATACAGATGATCGCCCTGGCGCAACTAACTTTGAGAAATTCTGATATCACAAAGCCTTTTCATCTGTTTCTACGGATATCAGAATTTCTCAAAGTTGGTTGCGCCACAGCGATCATCCGGATTTTCTGCCTCTCTCTTCTCCATGCTGATTCTGGACAAATTCCTGATCCAGACCGGAGCCTAGGCTGCAAATCACCAAAACCGGCAACTCATCGAGTTAATATACTCTCCGTCTCTTTGGATGTTGTGCTCCCAGATCAACACAACCAGGTCAGCAGATTTGACTACCCTTGAACACCTTCACCTTTGTATAGTTTGATGCGCTTTGTGCGCTTTGTGAATCGTAAGTAACACTGTGCTTCTCTGTAGTGAGAAGATTGTACATATTTTTTATTAAAAAAAAGTTTTTGTCCCTCCCAGTCTGGGAAGAAATCTACATAATATTTGTGGCCGCGTGTACCATCAACATCGGCAAAAGAATTGTATATATATTTTTAAATGCTAAGTAAAGTGTAAAGTTGGCACTCGGATGGTTAAAAGCTTATTGGTAGTATTCCTGGTATTGGTAATATCCCAAGTTGTCTAGAGTGGTTTAAGGCTTAATATCTAATCTTCCTGGTGGTCTAAGTTGGTGAAGCGGAAAACAGTGTTACCTGTGGTGGTCTAGGGTGGTTATTGACTAATACCGATAATCCCTGAAGGTCTGCTTTGTGCATTATTGTAAGTATTACAGCTGCAGCATGGAAAGTGTATGTATTGTCTCGCAGCTATCACCTGTTAATCTTATGTGTCATTCTATGCTTGTGTACTAGAATCAATGTTACACACGTGAGTAATTATTTAATAATAATAATACAAACACCACTTATGTTATTTTGGGTGGAGGTATCGGTTAGGTGTGATAACTCCCATTTAGATGTATTTATGCTTTGTATCATATTAAAGCAGACCATAATTAGACTGCACGCGTTGAAGATACGGTGACTTTTTATAATGATTAATAATTGTTAAATAATTTTTTTAGTTTTTTTTGTCTCACTTAGTTTCAATTGATTTAGATGGTACCTGTCACTAGGACATATCAATTTGAAGGGGCAAACAGGATTTTTAAAGAAGAGGGTGCCAACGGCAAAATACCTCCACTTTCCATCATAATGGCTTTGCCATCTTTCTATATGTACTAAATCACAAATTGTTTGAGGAGGCTAGATATATTTCCTATTAATATACCTGAAGGTCTAGAACAGGGGTCTCAAACATGCGGCCCGCGAGCCGCATGCGGCCCCTGAGGCTGTCAGCTGCAGCCCACAGAGAGGGGAAAGAGAGCAGACAGAAGGAGGAGTGCTCCAGTGCTCACTTATGATGTCAGTCCTTTTCCAGCGCTGCCGACGCAATGGTGGTATGTGAGAAGTGGCCCGAAAGTCCCTGTAGTGCAACCCTCCCCCTGTCGATAGCACCCCACACAACCCACTTTTGACAGCGCTACACCCCCCTCTTTGTAGATAGCTCCATTGGGACTCTCTCCAAGACTGGAATCCCGAGCCAGAGCGCTGCCGACACACTGGCCTGGGATTCCTCTGCTGTATATAGCGCCCCACACACCCCACCCTGTTGACAGCACTACAAACCAGTTAGCTCCATTAGAGCTCCCTCCTCGACCTGAATCCCCGGCCAAAGCAATGCCGGAGATTCTGGCCAGAGATTCCGCTCCTAGAGGTAGCCCCTGACGTCACTGTCCATAGATGAACAGTGATGACAGAGCCAGAGCATCGGCAATGATGTGGCTGGGGATTCCGGTCGAGGAGGTAGCCCCAATAGAGCTACCTACATGGAGGGTGTGTGTAGTGCGGTCAACAGGGTGGGGTGTGTGGGGCGCTATCTACAGCAGAGGAATCCCAGGCCAGTGCATCGGCAAAATCTGGCTGGGGATTCAACTCCTATGGGGGGGGATGTGGTAATATCTATAGTGTGTTTGTGTGTTTGTGCGTGTGTGTGTGTGTGGCATTATCTACAAAGGGGAGTGTGACAATATCTACAAAGGGTTGGTAGTGTGGAAGTATCTACAGAGGGCACTGTGGCAGTATCTACAGAGGGCACTGTGGCACTATCTACAGAAGGCACTGTGGCATTATCTACAGAGGGTGGTGTGGCAGTATCTATAGAAGGCACTGTGGAAGTATCTAAAAAGGGGCTACCCAATATTTTCATTGTCTGCCAAACGCTGCCAACTGAGCTGCCAGACGCATTTAGCGACACATAAACTGGAAAACTGGATTGTTAAAATAAGCACGTGGAGCAAACTTGCAAATTGCCTGTAAGTTTAAACTCAATGCTATTATTATAGTAATGAAGTATTATTACAGTAATGTAGTATTGTTATAGTAATGTAGTATTATAATATTGTAGTATTGTTATAGTAATGTAGTAGTATTGTTGTAATGTAGTATTGTTATAGTAATGTTGTAGAAGTAGTAGTAATAATAATAATAATAATAATCTTTATTTATATAGCGCCAACATATTACGCATCACTTTACAATTTAGAGGGAACATGAAACAAACAATATCAGACATTACATAGTGACAAAGTTAATTTACAATTCAAACCTGGAGAGTGAGGACCCTGCTCGCAAGAGCTTACAATCTATGAGGACATACAGTGAAGGAAATAAGTATTTGATCCCTTGCTGATTTTGTACGTTTGCCCACTGTCAAAGACATGAACAGTCTAGAATTTTTAGGCTAGGTTAATTTTACCAGTGAGAGATAGATTATATTTAAAAAAAAAAAGAAAATCACATTGTCAAAATTATATATATTTATTTGCATTGTGCACAGGGAAATAAGTATTTGATCCCTTTGGCAAACAAGACTTAATACTTGGTGGCAAAACCCTTGTTGGCAATCAGAGCAGTCAGACATTTTTTGTAGTTGATGATGAGGTTTGCACACATGTTAGATGGAATTTTGGCCAACTCCTCTTTGCAGATCATCTGTAAATCATTAATATTTCGAGGCTGTCGCTTGGCAACTCGGATCTTCAGCTCCCTCCATAAGTTTTCGATGGGATTAAGGTCTGGAGACTGGCTAGGCCACTCCATGACCTTAATGTGCTTGTTTTTGAGCCACTCCTTTGTTGCCTTGGCTGTATGTTTCGGGTCATTGTCGTGCTGGAAGACCCAGCCACGAGCCATTTTTAATGTCCTGGTGGAGGGAAGGAGGTTGTCACTCAGGATTTGACGGTACATGGCTCCATCCATTCTCCCATTGATGCGGTTAAGTAGTCCTGTGCCCTTAGCAGGGAGACACCCCCAAAACATAATGTTTCCACCTCCATGCTCGACAGTGGGGACGGTGTTCTTTGGGTCATAGGCAGCATTTCTCTTCCTCCAAACACCGCGAGTTGAGTTAATGCCAAAGAGCTCAATTTTAGTCTCATCTGACCACAGCACCTTCTCCCAATCACTCTCAGAATCATCCAGATGTTCATTTGCAAACATAAGACGGGCCTGTACATGTGCCTTCTTGAGCAGGGGGACCTTGCGGGCACTGCAGGATTTTAGTCCATTACGGCGTAATGTGTTACCAATGGTTTTCTTGGTGACTGTGGTCCCAGCTGCCTTGAGATCATTAACAAGTTCCCCCGTGTAGTTTTCGGCTGAGCTCTCACCTTCCTCAGGATCAAGGATACCCCACGAGGTGAGATTTTGCATGGAGCCCCAGATCGATGTCGATTGACAGTCATTTTGTATGTCTTCCATTTTCTTACTATTGCACCAACAGTTGTCTCCTTCTCACCCAGCGTCTTACTTATGGTTTTGTAGCCCATTCCAGCCTTGTGCAGGTCTATGATCTTGTCCCTGACATCCTTAGAAAGCTCTTTGATCTTGCCCATGTTGTAGAGGTTAGAGTCAGACTGATTAATTGAGTCTGTGGACAGGAGTCTTTTATACAGGTGACCATGTAAGACAGCTGTCTTTAATGCAGGCACCAAGTTGATTTGGAGCGTGTAACTGGTCTGGAGGAGGCTGAACTCTTAATGGTTGGTAGGGGATCAAATACTTATTTCTCTGTGCACAATGCAAATAAATATATATATAATTTTGACAATGTGATTCTCTGTTTTTTTTTTTATATAATCTATCTCTCACTGGTAAAATTAACCTAGCCTAAAAATTCTAGACTGTTCATGTCTTTGACAGTGGGCAAACTTACAAAATCAGCAAGGGATCAAATACTTATTTCCTTTACTGTAAGGGAGACACAAAGTGTAGCAGTGTTTGTTCTGTACAATGGTCCGGCCATTTTTATACACATGCGGTGGTGACATAAAGCTGCATGAGCCGGTCACCAGCCAGTATCCGTGTATGACGGACATGAAGAGAAGGAGTGTGAGGGAATCTTATTCTGATGACTAATCTAAAAGCAGTATGTCGTATTGTTATAGTAATGTAGTATTGTTATTATAGTAATGTCGTATTGTTATAGTAATGTAGTATTATTATAGTAATGTAGTGTTATAGTAATGTAGTGTTATAGTAATGTATTGTTGTTATAGTAATGTAGTATTATAGTAATGTAGTATTATTATAGTAATGTAGTATTATTATAGTAATGTAGTGTTATAGTAATGTAGTAGTGTTATAGTAATGTAGTATTATTATAGTAATGTAGTTATAGTAATGTAGTAGTGTTATAGTAATGTCGTGTTGTTCTAGTAATGTAGTATTATTATAGTAATGTAGTGTTATAGTAATGTAGTATTATAGTAATGTAGTGTTGTTATAGTAATGTAGTATTATAGTAATGTAGATTTGTTATAGTAATGTAGTGTTGTTATTGTAATGTAGTATTATAGTAATGTAGTGTTATAGTAATGTATTGTTATTATAGTAATGTAGTATTATAGTAATGTAGTATTATTATAGTAATGTAGTATTGTTATAGTAATGTAGTATTATTATAGTAATGTAGTATTATAGTAATGTAGTATTATAGTAATGGAGTAATGTTATAGTAATGTAGTATTATTATAGTAATGTAGTATTATTATAGTAATGTAGTGTTGTAGAATTATTATAGTAATGTAGTGTTATAGTAATGTAGTGTTATAGTAATGTAGTAGTGTTATAGTAATGTAGTATTATTATAGTAATGTAGTGTTATAGTAATGTGGTATTATAGTAATGTAGTGTTATTATAGTAATGTAGTTTTGTTATAGTAATGTAGTGTTGTTATAGTAAATGTAGTATTACAGTAATGTTGTGTTATAGTAATGTAGTGTTATAGTAATGTATTGTTGTTATAGTAATGTAGTATTATTATAGTAATGTAGTATTATTATAGTAATGTTATAGTAATGTAGTTTTATTATAGTAATGTAGTATTATTATAGTAATGTAGTAGTATAGTAATGTAGTATTGTTGTAGTAATGTAGTATTGTTATAGTAATGTAGTATTGTTATAGTAATATAGTATTATTATAGTAATGTAGTATTGTTATAGTAATGTAGTATTATTATAGTAATGTAGTAGTATAGTAATGTAGTATTATTATAGTAATGTAGTAATGTAGCATTATTATAATAATATAGTAATATAGTAATGTAGTATTAGAGTAATGTAGTATTATAGTAATTTAGTATTGTTATAGTAATGTAGTATTATAGTAATGTAGTATTATTATAGTAATGTAGTATTGTTATAGTAATGTAGTATTATTATAGTAATGTAGTATTATAGTAATTTAGTATTATAGTAATGCAGCATTATTATAGTAATGTAGTGTTATAGTAATGTAGCGTTGTTATAGTAATGTAGTATTATAGTAATGTAGTATTATTATAGTAATGTAGTAGTATAGTAATGTAGTATTATTATAGTAATGTAGTAATGTAGCATTATTATAATAATGTAGTGTTATAGTAATGTAGTATTAGAGTAATTTAGTATTATAGTAATTTAGTATTGTTATAGTAATGTAGTATTATAGTAATGTAGTATTATTATAGTAATGTAGTATTGTTATAGTAATTTAGTATTATAGTAATCGAGCATTATTATAGTAATGTAGTGTTATAGTAATGTAGTGTTATTATAGAAATGTAGTAGTATAGTAATGTAGTATTATTATAGTAATGTAGTAATGTAGCGTTATTATAATAATGTAGTGTTATAGTAATGTAGTATTAGAGTAATGTAGTATTATAGTAATTTAGTATTGTTATAGTAATGTAGTATTATTATAGTAATGTAGTATTGTTATAGTAATTTAGTATTATAGTAATGCAGCATTGTTATAGTAATGTAGTATTATTATAGTAATGTAGTGTTATAGTAATGTAGTTTTATTATAGTAATGTAGTCTTATTATAGTAATGTAGTATTATAGTAATGTAGTATTATTATAGTAATGTAGTGTTGTTATAGTAATTTAGTATTGTTATAGTAATGTGGTATTGTTATAGTAATGTAGTATTGTTATAGTAATGTGGTATTGTTATAGTAATGTAGTGTTATTATAGTAATGTAGTGTTGTTATAGTAATGTAGTATTGTTATAGTAATGTGGTATTGTTATAGTAATGTAGTATTATTATAGTAATGTATTATTGTAGTAATTTAGTATTGTTATAGTAGTTCAACTAGCTAATTCATTAACAATAATTTTGTATTGTATCAAATTTGAAAGTAATGCGGGCCGTAAAAAAAATTCTATGTGCGGCCCATTTACCCGCACGAGTTTGAGACCCCTGGTCTAGAGCGAATTAGTGACTGTTATTACTGGTGGTCTAAGATGGTAAAGGGTTTATTGGTAATATCTATTGTGATCTAGGGTGGTTAAGGGGTTAACACTTAGAGGCTTTGTACATCTTTGAACAATTTAAAAAAAAAAAAAAATCAATGCTATTAGTGATTTAAAACAACTTTTTAATTGACTTTAATTGAACATTTTCTTTACTTTATAAAATACAGCTTTTATATATTCTTTATACATAGAAGCTGGATCATTCCATCAAAGCCGATTTTGCCAGGTCAGCTGGACTGATGGCTCGACCAAAAGCTGTTTTTTAAATCAATGTTTTTAGTGATTTCAAATAATTTCACATTTAAAAAAAAATCTTTTTTTATCTGGGCCTGTGTGTCTTGCTGGATCCTGTGTGTCAGAAAGACACACAGGACCAGATAAAAAAAAGATTTTTTTTAAAAATTAGAATTTTTTTAAATCACTAAAAACATTTATTAAAAAACATTTTAGTCCACATAGCTTTTAAAGGGAATCTGTCAGATCATTTTGGCCTACCAAACTGGTATTAGCGTTTGGAAGGTCTTTTGAAACAAGTGCCCACATACCTTTTGGATTTCTTCGTATTACCTTATTCGCTGAGCTAATCGTCTTTATTGCAATATGCAAATTAGGGTGGAAGTGCTAATCGGGTGGTCCGATTCCCCGCAAGTGTTCCTTTTCTCGGCATCTAAGCCTGCTCAACACCTCGCCCTGCTTCATAATTGACGACGCCAAGCTATGCAAATGTAACATTTCTACTTATAGAAGTCTAACACATGCCCCGCTTGCATTATGCCCGACACATCAGCAGTATGCTATTCATTTCTTGTAACGCTGTCTAAAGGCGACTGACGTCAGCAGTATAGCCGGTAGAGCTCCGTCCGCTCCACTTTTCCGGCAGTCCAGTGAGTTGGCTCTTTCGGGTGTACTTCCGACGTGACGCATACACAGTTAGCCTTTAACGTTTCAAGAAATGAGGAGTGCTCTGGTGCCAAGGTGGGCCAAAGGCCCTTCTACCAGATAAGAAGAAACCAGTATTATAGATGGCATATGGTAGGCGGGAGCCCTGTTACATGTTTGGGCTCCAGGAGATTCAAGTTACGCAACAGGTTGTAAAACACAAAAAGCAAAATATTTTCTGTATGCTGTATACCTACATTAACTATAGAACATGCATAGTCATCTTACCGGTGTGATGGATATTGCGGATTCCTGCAGATTTACATTAGCAAGTGTAGGCATGGGAATACCACTACTCAATCCACCTGGAGGGGAGAGCCAGAACATTAGGTTCTACCACAAGTACACGAGTATATAGAGAATGAGGCAAGTATGTGACTTACTGTTAACCGCATGGACTATAGATTCTTGTAGCATGTGTCCTAGCGAATGCTCTAATTCTGAAACCTAGAGCAGTAAGATTGTACAGTATTATATACTAATGCAGTGCTTTCAGTACCTCATCCGTTGTGTGTCCAGGTCAGGATATGTTTTCAGCTTAGAAAAATATAAACAGTGTCTTTTTCCATTCACTAACAGCAAGCAATGATGAGGCGTTGAATAACTAAGCATAATAGAAAATGACATTACATTTTAGAGATGTAGACGGGATAACCCCTGTAATAGTAATCTTTTTTTTTTTTGCATAATATTTTTATAGTCGTCTTTTTCATCTTTATCCTGTATACTTACATCAACATGCCCAACAGAACTTCTGATGTCTCCAATGTGAAAACTAAGTTAGAAATAAAGACATGACCTGAAGCGTTAGACTGAATCCATGTGATGGGCATCATTACAGTATGATACTCAGGTAAGATAATATTTGCTAAAATATAATATATTTTTATCCTTATGTCTCTAGTGCAGTGATTTAATATATGAATAATTACACAGACCGCATACCTACCAACAACCCCGTCTACAGTCTTCACATAAGGGGTGGAATTTAGTCAAATATGCATCAAAGGAGCGTCTCTGGCAGGGGCAAGATTTACAGACGTCCCAAGATTTGGGATTCAAATATTCCCTTGCTCATGAATGATAAAGAACACAATAAGCATTTACCACCACCGCCAACTCAAACAAGCCATAGCCCCCCCCCCCCCCCCAGCGGCATGATCGGCCGGTTACAATGGTTGTTATGGCAGCCAGGGCTTCAAAGGAGACTGTCAGAATCACGATATACTGCAATACATTAGTATTGCAGTATATCATGAAGGCAACCCAACAATCGCTGGTTCAAGTCTCCTAGGGGGATTAATAACAAAAGTAAAAAACAGTTAAATAAAGGTTTTTTTTATGTTCCCAAAAAAAAAAAAAAATATCAAAAGTTCAAAAAGCCCCCCTTTCCACATTTTTCACATAAATCAATGTAAAAATAAAAAAAAGTTAACATAACTGGTATTGCCGCATCCGTAAAAGTCCGAACTATCACAATATAGCGTTGTTTAACCTGCTCGGTGAATTCCGTAAAAAATATATATATAAAACACGCAAATTGCTGGTTTTTGGTCACCTTAGTGCTCCAAAAAAATTAAATAAAAAGTGATCAAAAAGACGCATATACCCCAAAATGGTATCGGTGAAGACTACAGCTCGTCCTGCAAAATGTAAGCCTTCACATCGCTAAATTGATGGAAAAATGAAAAAGTTATGGCTCTCAGAACACGGCGACACAAAACATTTTTTAAATTGAGCAAATTGTTTTGTTTTTTTAAAGTGGTAAAACATAAAACAAAAAATATATATTTGGTATCGCCATAATCGTATCAACCTGTAGAATAAGGTGAACATGTAGTTTTTACCGCCTGACAGACACCATAAAAACAAAACCTCCCAAAAAAATGGCGCAATCGCTGTTTTTTGCCCATTTCACCCCACAAATAATTTTTTTTCAGCTTCCCAGTACATTATGCAGTACAATAAATGGTAACATGAAAAACTACAACTTGTCCCGCAAAAAACAAGCCCTCATATGGCTATATAGACGGAAAAATAAAAAAATTATAGCTTTTGGAAGGTGGGGAGGAAAAAACAAAAGTGAAAATCCGAAAAATGTCTGAGGAGGGAAGGGGTTAAAAAAATTGGTATTTCTGCAGTTTTCCTATATATTCTTAAAAGTTGCTCCAAGGCTCTGTTCATATTCATGTTTTTTCATTGATATTTGATGGCAATAATAGTGCAGTATGCAATGCTATTCTTACTGTCAAAAATATCAGAACCCTGACTGACCCCATTATAAGTCAATAGGAATTATCAGAATTCATTAAGATGATCTGTTTACAAACTGACTTGTTATACCGGTCATGGCTTTGTTCGGAACTGAAGCCATCACCCTAGTGTGAACAAAGCCAAAAACAGAAGCCACACATGAGTAGGGCTTCGTTCACATCTGCGTCGGGGCTCCATTCATGGGTTCCGTCTGAGCTTTCCATCAGGGGAACCCATGAACGGAATCCAAACTGAAATAAAGAGAAACCATAGGTTTCAGTTTGCATCACCATTGATTTCAATGGTGACGGATCCGGTGCAAATGGTTTCCGTTTTGACTAAATCAATACCGTAGTTGACTGCACCATTCATTCTGTCAAAATGACGGAACCCTAAGGGCATGACCAGACGTGGCGGAATTGCTCTGGAATTCCGCTGCGGACCGTTCGGAGCGGAAATCCGCAGCGTACACGTTTCTCCATTGCCTTCCACAGCTTTTTAGTAGGGTTCGTTTACACGTTGCGGACAATTCCGCTGCGGAGCATAGGCTGCGGTGCGGAATTTGGTGTCCGCGGCATACACTGGTTGTTGCGGACGTGTAGCGGACTTGTTGCAGACTCATTGCGGAATTTCTCCATTGACTTCAATGGAGAGTCAAAATTCCGCAATGAAGTCTGCAGATGTTGTGTGTGCTGCGGAGCGTATTAGTTTTACTAACATAACATTTCTTAATTCTGGCTGGACCTATGTATTTCTAGGTCTACAGCCAGACTAAGGAAGTCAATGGGGCTCCCGTAATTACGGTTTACTACGTGTGCACCCGTAATTATGGGAGCGTTGCTAGGCGACGTCAGTAAATAATCACTGTCCAGGGTGCTGAAAGAGTTAAACGATCGGCAGTAACTGTTTCAGCACCCTGGACAGTGACTTCCGATCACAATATACATCAACCTGTAAAAAAATAGAAGTTCATACTTACCGAGAACTCCCTGCTTCTTGCTCTAGTCCGGCCTCCCAGGATGACGTTTCAGTCCAAGTGACGGCTGCAGCCAATCACAGGCTGCAGCGGTCACAGGGACTGCCGCGTCATCCAGGGAGGTCGGGCTGGATGGCGAAAGAGGGACGCGTCACCAAGACAACGGCCGGGTAAGTATGAATTTATTTTTACTTTTACTAGGGAAAGGGCTGTCCCTTCTCTCTATCCTGCACTGATATAGAGAAGGGAAGCCCTCTTCCCCTCAATACGCAACGGCTAGTCCGCATCAATTTAATGCCCATTTTAGGCAAAGCCGCAACAGAATCTGCAACGCAGATTCTGTGCGGCATTGATGCGGACAGTCGCGGAAGAAATGTGCCACGTCTGGGCATACCCTTACACAACGGGGACAAATGGAAACCATTTGTACCGAATCCGTCACCATTGAAATCTATGGTGATGCAAACGGAAACCTATTTTTCCGTATGTTTCGGTTTGGATTCCATTCGTGGGTTTCCCTAATGGAAAGCTCTGACGGAACCCAGGAACGGAGTCCCGATGCAGATGTAAACGAAGCCTAACACATTTCTTTGTGAGATAGTATTGTATCATCTGTTAAAATGACATCCCAGGCAAAGCTGATACTGTGTTATGCCTAGGACAGGACCTGAAGGGGGCGGTGCATGACACATAGATTCTCATTTTGGTGTTCTTTGAGTCCCCATGCACCGACCCCTCAGACTGTGTAATAGGCATAACAAAGAGTACCCATTTTGTCTAATTTGCCTTTAAGATCAATTACAAGTGAATTACCTTTGAATAAAAAATGAGACTTTCAAGTTGAGGTTTGATATCCGCACCGTGTCAGCGATGAAAGTTGCTTGCTGTAAGAAAAACATCTCTTCTTAGCATGAAAAAATTTGCAAATGAACAAGGGACTGTTGATGGTCTGGTGATAAGAGATCTGAACTCACCGGTTATTAACCAATAAAAAAAATCTAACTAATATTTGCGCCATTACCACTCCCGAGGGATAGACCTTTTGTCTTTTTGCAGAATACTGAATGCCAAATCTTTCCAGTGACAGAATTGCTTCTTTAATTGGAGCTTTAAATTATGTCCTTGACTTTATCAAAGTCCTACACTGCATCTCGTCCAGCCCGGAGCCGTTGTAATAGTGGTTTGTGTTTACTCCATATTTTGTTTGCCAAAAGTGTGGTTACATCACAAAAGGACAAAAAGTGATCATTTTCCACAGTCCCAAGGTTACCCTAGGTCAGTATCTTTTTTTTTTTTTAGCAATAAGAGCAGTGACAGGCACAGTTCCTCAATGAGATGCTACCACATGATAGACAGCCACTGTTCCCCAGCTCAGTCAGCCATAGTACACCCCAAGTTTAAGCCACAGTGTCCCCCACAAGAGACGCTAAAGTGCACTTATATCTGAAAATCACAGTACAACCTATTAGGGATAGTCACAGTGCCCCCTGTAGACAGTGACAGGGGCTGCTGTGTTTCTACATGTATACACAGCAGCCATTATTACTATTAGGCTCTATTGGTCAAATGGCGTAATATTTTATGTGTAATTTAGGCTGGTACTAGATCAGGCCTGTCCCTTTAATATGCTGCCCCTGTAATATAATGACAGATCTGCTTTGAAAGACGACCTGTCTGCAATCATCATAAAATAATAATTCTGGAGCATCTCTTCTTAGAATTGTGTGTTGTGCCTTACCTCTGTTATTCCTCCTGGAAATGCATGAACACATTGATAACTGGGTGTTACCACCCCCCTTGACTATGGGGCATGTCCCTACATACCCTCAAATGGTCCAAGTAGCGCTGACAGTAAACAAGAAAAGATGCTTCAGAATTGTTATTTCATGGTGAATATGATTAGTAAGTAAAACAGACACGTCAGGAGAGCTGACGGCTCCTCCTAATACCCATGGGTGATTTGTGCACACAGAGATACGGCGAGAAACAAACTGAGTGGCAGGTTTTTAGTTGTTTTTTTTAATTCTGTAAATTTTGACTAGAATCGGACATCTTTTACCATTACTTACCACACTGGCTGCAAACAATTGCTCTGGGAAGACATACGGTAGCCCGACCAGCGCTTCCAGAATTCCTTCTATTTGCATTGTGATCTGAGATGTCAGGAGAATCACAGGTGGCTTGGTGGCTTTTATAGTGAGAATTACGGCGTGGGACTCCGGGTAATACTTCTTCATCTACAACAGATAAGATACAAAAGTTCTGTTTGGTAAACATTTGCAGCAGCTAACTCACACCAATGCATTATTAAGAAAACATCACTGAATATAGTCCAACTATTTATTTTCCCATACTAAAATGAACAATATACTATAAAATGTCATGATAATAAAACAAGATTAGATCAATAAAATCATCTGCTTTACATACTGTTGATATTTTTATATATTTTTTGTATACATTAAATTCTACATATTTTAATATTTGTTGGACTGCGCCTGTATAGACCTATGTGTTTCTCAGATTATTTACATTATTTAATTATAATTACCATCTCATGATATGATATTGTTTATATATTTTAGAGTGGGATATTACTTGGACCTGTTTTTATGGTGACCTTTTCTTTCTTCCTTTTTTCCCTCTTGTTTCTTCAAATTTTTTTTTTTTGTACTGTTTTTTTAATATATTTTTTTTATAGATTTCTTGTTGTTGACTTGGGGCTGACACTAATCCTGGTCTGTACTCCGTTTTGGTTGTTATTAACCCCTTAATGACCAGCCTATTTTAAGCCTTGACCAAGCAATTTTTTACGTTTTTCCATCGTCTCATTCAAAGAGCTATAACCTTTTTATTTTTGCGTTGACATAGCTGTATAAGGTCTTGTTTTTTGCGGTACAAGTTGTATTTTTTTAATAGTATCATTTTGGTGTACATATAATTTATTGATTAACTTTTATTAACTTTTTTTTGGGGGGAATAGAAAAAAACCCAGCAATTTCGCCACACTTTTTTGCGTCGTAAATTTACGCCGTTTACACTTTGGTAAAAATAACACAACAACTTTATTCAGCAGGTTGTTACTATTGCAACGATACCAAATTTGTCTCCATATTTCAAAAGCCATAACTTTCTTATTTTTCTGCCGATGCAGCTGTATGGCTTTTTTTTTTTCGGGACGACTTGTCGTTTTTATTGGTACCATTTTGGAGTAGATGTGACTTTTTGATCACTTTTTATCAAATTTTTTTTAAAGCAGGATTCACAGAAAACAGCAATTTTTGCATTGTTTTTTCTTTTTCTTTTTATGCCTTTCATGAATAATGTAATAACTGTATAGTTGGGGTTGTTTCCGACGCAGAGATACCAAATATGTGTAACTTTTTTTATAATAATAATAAAGCATTTTGTAAGGGGAAAAAGTGTGTTTTTCGAAAAAAAAATTCACATATTTTTTTTATTAACTTTATTAAACTTTGTTTTTTACTTTTTTACTAGTCCCACTAGGGGACTTCACTATTCGATCATCCGATCGCTTTTATAATACAATGTAATACTTTTGTATTGCAGTGTATTACTTGACTGTCGGTGTAAAACGGACAGGCATCCGCTAGGCCATGCCTCTGGCATGGCCTAGCAGGTATAAGCTAGTGGCAGTACAAATATGACTTTAATAGAAAAAATTAAAAAATACATAAAATCACAAATACAGTTAAAAATGAGAGAGCAAGGTATGACACAGAAAACAGGTGCCTATACAATATCCAGCACAGAATGAATATGTGCCTGAACCAAAATAAGCAAGGACAATGGATAATACCAAATATATAATATCCATACCCAAATAAGACATATATCAAAAAATGGAACAGAGCACTAATGCATACCAACAGATTACAGTGGGTGTAAAGCTGGGTATAGTGAGTGGGGGGGCCTTTCATGTTTTGCTTTGAGGAGTTTCTTTAAGTTGTGTATAGCTAGTGGCAGACCTGGGGGGCTTTATTAGGCACCCCCGATGCCATAGAAACAACCGACACCCTGTGATCTTACTCAGGGTGCTGGTGGGATGAGAGAGGGAGCTCCCTCCCTCTCCCAAAAACCACTCAGATGCGGTGCTCACTATTGAGCGCCGCATCTGAGGGGTTAAACGAGCGAGATCGATGCTGCCTCTGGTAGCTGAGAGCAGGGAGATTTAACAGCTCCCTGCTCTATTTATTTATTCCGATGCAGCGCCATAAAAAGGCAATTGCATAGGAATAAAGCCCATTAGTTGCCGTCGTAAAAACACTAATGGGTGGTCACTAAACTGTGTTTGTTGGTGAGCTCTCATTTTTCTGGTTTGCTTTAGACAGATAAAATATTTCCACATGGGGCATTATTATATTGATACACCACCATCTGGTGGCCACAATGAGAAAAGCAAGATGTTCTAATAAGGGCCTCCGTGTCTGCCTTGTACACAGTGGTGGATTAAGAAGACCATGGGCCCTGGGCTGTTACCCAAACTTGAGCCCCCCTTCTCCACCGCCACCCTGCCGCGCCGTAACTATTGCTAACACCACCTTTTTGCACAGTTTTTACTTACCCAGAATTCATTGCTTCTTCTCCAGTATGGACTCCCTGGATGACGTAGCAGGCCATGTGACCACTGCAGCCAATCACAGGCAGCAGTGGTCACATGGCCTGCAATGTCATCCAAGGAAGCTGGAGCGGAGGTCAGAGGAGGGAGGGGGTAAATATGTGCGTTTAATTATGCAGCAGAATTTACGCCCGAAAAAACGCACCACGGCGTGGTGCATGTTTTCGGACGGCATTCCCTGCGGTGTACAGGCCGGATATGCTCCGCAGCTTGACGCAGTGTATCCGCCTTGGATACATGGGTGTTCCTACCCTTAGTCCTTGTGGAAATTAAAAAATTCTACATTTTATTGGAAAAAATTAAATTTTTCATATTCACAGCCCAATTCTAATATAATCTATGAAACATCCGTGAGGTCAAAATGCTCACTACACACCTAGATAAATTGCTTGTGGTGTGTAGTTTCCAAAATGGGGAATTTTTGTGGGGTGTTTCCTTTGTTTTGGCACCACAAGACCTCTTGTATTTTTTAAATAAAAAAACTGTTTTTATTAAGGATTTTCAAAACGGTGTTGTCAGGGTCTTCCCCAAAGCGGAGCACTGGGCAGAGCACTAGTATAGGCTCTGCTCCGGGACTCTGTGGAATCCCCTGACATCGCTGCCCACATATGAACAGCGATGTCTAGGGCTTCCCCAGAGCTGGACAGTGATGTCAGGAGCACAGCTGGAGTCCCAGTAGGAGCGCTACTAGCGCTCTGCCTGGGACTCCAGCTCTGGGGTTGCCCCTGACATCTCTGTCCATATATGAACAGTGATGTCAGGAGCAGAGCTGGAATCCCAGGCAGAGTGCTAGAAGCGGCTCTGCTCTGGGACTCCAGCTCTGGGCAAGTCCCTGACATCACTGTCCATATATGGACACTGATGTCAGTGGCTTCCCCAGAGTTCCGGAGCAGAATCTATACTAGTGGTCCGCTCTGGGACACCGGCTCTGGGGTTGCCCCTGACATCACATTCCGGTTCAGGAGGATCCCCTGACGTCACTGTGTATGGAAAGTGACGTCAGGGGCTCCTCCAGCAGAGGAATCCCTGGCCAAAGCGTCGGCAACGCTCTGGCTGGGGATTCCACTCCTAGAGGGAGCCCCAATAGATCTATCTACTGGGGGTGTGTGTAGCACTATCTACAAGGGGTGTGTGTAGCATTATCTACAGAGGGCACTGTGGCAGCATCTGCAGAGGGCACTGTGGCAGCATCTACAGAGGGCACTGTGGCAGCATCTACAGAGGGCACTGTGGCAGCATCTACAGAGGGCACTGTGGCAGCATCTACAGAGGGCACTGTGGCAGCATCTACAGGGGGCACTGTGGCAGCATCTACAGAGGGCACTGTGGAACTATCTACAGAGGGCACTGAGGCATTATCTACGGGTGGGTGTGTGGAAGTATCTACAGAGGACACTGTGGCATTATCTACGGGTGTGTAGCATTATCTACAGAGGGCAATGTGGCATCTACAGAGGGCACAGTGGCATTATTTATAGAGGGCTCTGTGGCACTATCTTAAAAGGGGCTGCCCAATCTTAACATTTGTGTGTCTTCCAAACGCTGCCATCTGAGCCGCTGAACTGAATTTAGCGACACTTAAACTGAAAAACTGGATTGTTAAAATAAGCACGTTCAGAAATCTCGCAAATTTCTGTTAAGTTTAAACCTAGCACTATTATTATAGTAATGTAGTTTTGTTATAGTAATGTAGTATTATTATAGTAATGTAGTATTATAGTAACGTAGTATTGTTATAGTAATTTAGTATTGTAGTAATGTAATATTCTTATAGCAATGTAATATTATTATAGTAATGTAGTATTGTTATAGTAGTGTAGTATTATTATAGTAATATAGTATTATAGTAATGTAATATTGTTATAGTAATGTAGTATTGTTATAGTAATGTAGTATTATAGTAATGTATTATTGTTATAGTAAAGTAGTATTGGTATAGTAATGTAGTATTTTTATTATTGTAATGTAGTATTATTATAGTAATGTAGTATTGTTATTATAGTAATGTAGTATTGTTATAGTAATGTAGTATTATTATAGTAATGTAGTATTATTATAGTAGTTCAAATAACTAATTGATTAACAATAATTTTGTATTGTATAAAATTTGAAAGTAATGCGGACCGTTAACTTCACATTTTTTCTATATTTGGCCCACTTACCCGGCCGAATTTGAGACCCCTGTCACAGGGTAATCGGAAATAAGTAATGGTCTTATATCCTCATTAAAATATAGTGCTGGTCAATGGTACAATCAAATGTTATCAACAATAAGATACAGTAATCAAACAAGACCTCTTCTAACCTGACAGGGTGTCTAAAATATAATCTAACAAAAAGAAGGTCCCAAAGTCCTCTAGGTGCTTCATTGCTTCTGAGGCCAGTCCAGTAGCACACTAGGGTCACATGTGGGATATTTCTAAAAACTTCAGAATCTGGGTAATAAATTGTAGTTGTATTTTTCTGGTAAAACCTCTTATGTTACAGAAAAATTGGATTAAAAATTAATTTATGCAAAAAAAAATGAAATGTAAAAATATCCCCTCTACTTAGCTTTAATTCCTGTGAAGCGTCTAAAGGGTTAAGAAACATTCTAAATGCTGTTTTAAACGCTTTCACTTCACAACTGAACAGGTTTTCATAGAATGTTATAGTGCTGCTGGGGGACCAGAAATCTAGTTGCACAGCCTTCTTTAATGAGATAGTGTAATGTATTCTTGCAGCGATCAGAGCTGCAAGTCTTCAAGTCCCACAGTGGGACAAAAAAAAAAGTTGTAAAAATCTTTTATAAAAGTTATAAATGACAAAAACAAAAAATGCTTTTTTTCCTATAATAAGTATTTTATTATAGGAAAAATAAAGAATGTGTTAAAAAAAAAAGTACACATATTTGGTATCACCGCGTTCATAACGACCCAAACTATAAAACTATAAAATTATATTTCATGCACGGTGAACACCGGAAAAAAATAAGTGAAAAACAGTGCCAGAATCACTATTTTTTTGTCACCATCCAACCCAAAATATAGAATAAAAAGTGATCAAAAAGTCGCATGTATCCCAAAATAGTACCAATAAAAACTACAACCCATCCCGCAAAAACAAGTCCTTACACAGCTTTTTTGACTGAAAAATAAAAAAGTTATGGCTCTCAGAATACGGTGACACAGAAAATAAATTATTTTATAAACGTGATTTTATTGTGCAAACGCTGCAAAACATAAAAAAAACTGTATACATATGGTATCGCCGTGATCGTACCGACCCGCAGAATAAAGTAAAATTGTCATTTATAGCACAGGGTAAACGCAGTAAAAAAAAAAAAAGAATAAAAAATATTGACAGAATTGATGGTTTTTGTTCACCTTTACTTGCCAAAGAATTGAATGAAAAGTGATAAAAAAAACGAATGTACTCCAAAATTGTACCAATGAAAACTACAGATTGTCCCACAACAAATAGGCCCTCACACAGCTCCGGTGGAGAAAGAGAAAAAAGTTCTGGCTCTCAGAATATGGCGATGCAAAATGTGCAGAGCGTTCCAAAAGCGGATAAGATTGGGCACCATTTATCAGTGTGACACTGGCCACATATCTATGAATTATTTATTTACCCCATTATTATACCCTCTTATGCCCTGATGTACTCCGCACAGCTTACATATACCCTAATGTACCTTCAGTAAAAAAAATAGATTTTCATCTTCACAGACTAATTCCAATGAATTCAACAAAAGTGTCAAACTGCTAACTATACTCCTAGAAAAATTCCTTGAGGGGTGTAGTTTCCAAAATGGGGTCACTTTTTTTTTTTTCTGTTTTGGCACCATCAAACCTCTTCAAACCTGATATGGTGCCTAAAATCTATTCTAAAAAAAAGGCTTCTGAGGCCGGTGTTTCAGTGCATTACCGCACTAGGGCCACATGTGTTACAGAAAAAAATGTATTACAAATTAATTTTGGCAAAAAAAGAAATTTGTACATTTCACCTCTACTTTTCTTTAATTCCTGTGAAACACCTAAAGAGTTAAAACACTCTGCTGTTTTGAATACTTTGAGGGGTGCAATTTTCAAAATGGAGTGATTTATGGGGTCTATCTAATATATAAGACCCTCAAAGCCACTACTGAACTGAACTTGTCCCCGTAAAAAAAGCCTTTTTAAATTTCCTTGAAAATATGAGAAATTGCTGCTAAAGTACTAAGCCTTGTAACGTCCTGGAAAATAAAAGGATGTTCAAAAAACGATGCAAACATAAAGTAGACATATGGAATATGTGAAATAGTAACTATTTTGTGTGGTATTACTATCTGTTTTACAAGCAGATGCATTTAAATGTAGAAAAATGCTAATTTTTGCAAATTATCTCTACATTTTAGTGATTTTCCTCAAATAAATATTGAATTTATCAACCAAATTTTTTCACTAACATAAAGTACAATATGTCACGAGAAAACAGTCTCAGAATCACTTGGAAAGGTAAAAGCATTCCCAAGTTATTACCACATAAAGTGACACGTCAGATTTGAAAAAATCGGCTTCGTCCTCAAGGCCAAAACAGGCTCAGTCCTGAAGGGGTTAAAGATAGATTTTTGTTGTTGAAGAATAAGATACAGCTGGAAAATGACTTACCTCCGGAGTAATGGACCCATAGTCACCTGTTCTCAGCCAGAATGCATGTGGATACTGCAAATTTTAAGTAAATTATTAGTTATTAGTATTTATTTTATGTTATTTCCATACGTTACTGTGATCTAATTGATGTTCATAAAGCAATGATCACTGCGGAGCAATGTTTTCTGCTTCCCATGGCTGCGCTTGGCTTCTAGTAGGCTGTTCCATGTTGAACACATTGCTTTCCCACAATGTAAAACCATCTGTTGGATGTGAAGGGGCTATGATGTTTTTTCATGGTGTATTATATTATTGTTATTCTGTAAAAGATAAAATCACGCTACATACATGTTGTAGTGTGTAACTGTTACTAGTTGAGCCTCCTGACGAAGCCAGTCCGTGGCGAAACGCGCGTCGAGGCGTCTTTTCTCATGTGTCCCATCTCAGTTCTCTTCCATCATGTCCTTAGGTATGTGTTTTTTCCTTCATTATTAGGCTATCGTTAGATGTTGCTTTTACTGCCATTCCTTTGCTTGGTTCTCTTCATAGTTTTCCTTACATTCTCCAGATTATTGTTCTTTATACACTATGCAGTCTCCGTAGCATCTCTTGGTATATTTATTTCTACAACACATTCATTATTTATTTTCTATTTTGGGACTTGACTTTGGATGTTAGACTCTGAGCTGGGTCAGGTCTGTTAACCCTTTGGTACACTTATCAGTCTACCGTGCTGCTGCTCTCCATGTGTTTGTTTGTATGTTTATTGTATTTTATGTGATACCATGTATTGTTATTTATCAATAAAGATCTATATATTCTTTTACAATACGTGACTACTATATTTATAGTATCATCTATTGGGGTGTTTTGTCCCCTGTGCTTAATTGCTTCTAGGTTGTCTCTTAACTGTTACTAGTTACCAGATCATAAATATGATGGCACCATTTTTCTGGAGTATTGCTGTCATTTTAAGGCCCAGATTTAGGCTTTGTTTTGCACAAGGACGCATAACAAAAAAAAGTCTCTCAAAAAATTTTTTTTCAACATTTTTCCCTAATAAAGTCATTGTGGCAAAAAGTCATAAAGAATTGATGCAAAATACATGCTGTTACCTCGAAGAAATGTCAATTATATTCATGTAACAAATAAACACTGAATCTTTCAATCTGCTAAAAATAAACAGAGAAGCAAGAAATGACCAAGACCGACTTAGTGGAAGGCCCCTGTAATTAAATGCTGGTGGTGATGCATGGAATGAGGAGGGATCATTATAAGAATAATTTAATATTATTCATGCCAGTTGTACCCAAATTTCTGACCATAGTTGAACCTATGAAATATTTTCCGTGAGACCACTACTCCTACCCCTACAGTAAAAAAGATCTGGTTAAGATTTATTATCTGCTTTGCCTCCACACCTAATGCTGCGCATCTTTAAGCGGACTGAAATCCATTTGCAGTTGTTACTATATAAATGACAGATCTAGCAGCTGCAATCTTAAGAAAAAGCCCTGCCTAACCAGGTTCGAAAAACACCAGACTGTAAGAAACCTAGCTGGCCCTGCACCAGAGTTCTCCTATAGGATCAGCTCTGAGAATTATATTAGTCCCTTCCTGATATCTGCCATATATATACAGCGATCAGTTGTACCTTACAGCCGAAACTTCAGTGAAACAAGCGGAATCCTGCTCATTTAACCCATTAGATCCCGCGATCAATAGCGATCTCGGCATCTAAGTTACCATTGCATCGCCCTCTCCCGCGACGCGATTGCGGGGTGACAATGGTTGGCATGGCAGCCTGGGGGCCTGATAAATGCCCCCAGGTCTGCCATCTCTGTACTCCTGCTTTCAATCTACCAATCTAATAGAAAAAAGATTTTTCGAAGCAGACTACCTCGCCAATGGTCAGAGAGAGAGAGAGATGTTGGAAGGCGAGTGCTGCCAAACCAGCCAAAGTATAACAGCTATTATTTAAATATAGTTATCTCCATTTCTAGCATTTCTTGGACTTAAAGGGGTATTCCGGCCTTAAACATAAGGCATATCCCTCACCTTTTAAGAGAAGGGGTCCGATGACCCCTGTTTGCTGATTCATGACCACCGCAATCTCCACAGAATACTATTTAACTAGGCCGTTAATTGGTGAAAGGGGGTCACTGGACATCGTTACTCCAATGGATGATGGTCCCAGAGTTGGGCCTCCAACTATCAGGCATTTATGATGACATATCAGGTGGATATGCTATAAATGTTTAAGATGGAAATTTCCCTTTTCTGTACTGTCTTCTGTTTCTGTCCTACACTGTCCGATTGTTGTTGTTGATTCTCCATTTGCCTGACTATCATTCTGTCCTTAACCCTGATTTTATCTCCACCACCAATGACAACTAGACTTGAAGACTATCCTAAGGCTATGTTCACACAGGGTATTTTGCCGAGTTTTTTGACGCGGAAACCGCGTCGCAAAACTCGGCAGAAACGGCCCGAGAACGCCTCCCATTGATTTCAATGGGAGGCGTCGGCGTCTTTTTCCCGCGAGCAGTAAAACTGCCTCGC
>NC_134699.1:40146559-40172635 GCF_050947455.1 Rhinoderma darwinii | reverse complement strand
CTGCACCCCGCGCCTCCCAGGGCAATATGCCTGCACCCCGCGCCTCCCAGGGCAATATGCCTGTACTATTAGAAAAATCTATGCAAATTTAAAACCCCAAATAAGATCTGCTCACCTTTGGCAGCTATGTTAAGAGCATAATACTGTGTCGCACGTCAGTAGCTGCAATCTTGTCCCCCGTTGAGCTACGCAATTTCCATAGTTCCCCAGTTCCGGAAACAGCGTTAACTTGCCGTGCTACGCAGTTTCTGTGCCTTCTATTCACTTATAAGGAAGTTCCAGAAATAGCGCAGCTCAAGGAGTTTAGCCATTTCCATACTCCCGACCACCTCATCAGTCAGTGGCTGGAGAGCAGCAGAAAGTAATATGGGGGTCAGGGGGACCCATTCTAGAGATCGGTGCAGGGCCCAGAGGTGGGACCCGCACCTATCGGACCTTTATGGCATATTCTGTGGATATGCCATAAATGTCCAGGATAGGAAAAGCCCTTTAAGCGTTCGGTTTTAGAAACCAGTTAACCCTTTTAAATCCCTCTGGTTTACCATATCTGGATCCCTCCCATTGCCCACGGGATGGATTTTGTTAATCACTATATACAATAGTGAATTACTCAATGAACGGAAACACCCTGACACATGCCATTACATCCTGGAGCTGTTCCAGATATCTGGGCCATGCTTAGTTTATCATTTCATGCCTAATTCCATGTACACACCTGATAACAGTCCAGTCCTTTGGGGTGACGTGACGGTGTCTGAGAAGTTGACCCCTCCAAATGGTGTAAGATCACAATTGCCCCCAAAAGGTTGGTTTGAAGGACGATGAGAGTCAAGGCTCTTGCTGGGAGTCTGAGAAGCCGAGAGAGAAGGAAAAAGTGTATGTGACCCTTCTGCGATATCCAGACTGCGACTCCGTGGCCCACCTTCTCGTGGCTTGCTTTTCGTACCGCCCATCTGTTACATGGACAAAGAGAAGAAGTGTGTAAGTATTATGACAAGGTATTACAATCTACTCAAGAATGCATCACATGGCTTCAAAGGATAACACAGCCAGCCCAGAAGGTAAAAAAAAAAAAAGTTATTTAAAAGTAGTTGGGCGTCTACGGAGCCCCTAAATGAGGTCACGACCCACCTGGTGAAACAGGCTAAATGTGATCCACTCCCTCCCGCCCCTCATAAAAGGAGAAATGTGGAGGTGGGGGGGGAGAGTTAATTGAAAGTCTTGGAATGTGCTGTGACGGCGAAACCAGAGGAAGAAAGAAAGAAAAAAAAGGGGGGAGGTTGGCATGGGAAGGAGAAGGGTGAGAGGAGGAATGAAGGAGCAACAGGTGGTAAAATAGACGTGATTAGCAAGCAGAATAGAGATGAACAGTGAGTTATTGACGGATAGTGAGCGCAAGAAGCAATGGCAAGAGTGAAAGGAGAAGAGGTCTGGTAGAGATCGAGGCTAAAAACAGAGGACATAAAGAAATCCAGTATAAAGAATTAGAGAATTGATTTATTCATTCACATCGGTTCCTGTTCCTGTGGCGCTTACAGTCTCACTTCTCATAGAAAAACACTGAGGCAAAATTAATGTGACATTCTCATCGTGCCTGATCAGTCCTGCCAACATCCACCTGCACCAGAGTGGACCAAAAAACACTGCGGTGGCAGCTCAACTAAATCTCCGGCGCTTGGGAATGTACGTCTTTCAAGTTACCAGTTTTTTGTTTGTCACCCGGCTATCACAAACAAGTGCCGATTACCACAAAAACCACAGAAATGGGGAAGTTGAACATTAAAAACCCATTTGGGAACAAAGAGGATGAAAATTATACAATTCCGCAGCCTAAACAAATATATATTATACACACACTGTGCTTTAAAAAAAAAGTATGTGAGTAAACACAAAATGTGGCTTAAGGGGGGGGGGGCACCATCTACAAGGGGCTGTGTGTGGCATTATCTATAAGGGGCATTGTCTGGCACCATCTAAAAGGGGCAATGTGGCAGATAAAGGGCACTATCTACAGGGGAAACTTTGTGACTTCCCATAAGGGGCGTTGTGACAGATCAGCCTCGGATTTCTGTCGCAGGTCCATGGGTCGGAATGGCCTATGGCAAATCAGACCCATATGAATATAGCCTTAGTGTCCTATTACACTGCCCGCCGCGTTCTGTGTAAACGAGCGCCGATCAATGTGACAGCTCGTTTATCGGCGCTCGGTTTCTCCTTTCACAAGAAGCAATGATTGCTCATGTATAGGGACGAGCACTCGTTACTCCAATCGTTCGTCCCCAAACATTTTCATCATGTCCACAGCCATCGGTTTACACAGGGAGATGTGCTGCCTACAACGATGGTTTTAATGCTGTATAAGGCCCCCGGATGTAGTCTGTGATTACAGCTACAGCCGGCCACGGACAGTCACCCGCATTTGCAGGCCATGCTCCCATTATAAAAGTATGGAAGCACGGTCCGTAAAATCAAAAAATAGGACATGTCCTATTTTTTGCGGAGCCTTTCTATATATACGTAAATATGCGGGAAGGTGTCCGTGGGCAACAGAAATTACTGGGACCGTACTTTGATCCACAATCACAGATCAAAATTACGGCCGTGTGCATGGGGCCTAAAAGAGCAGATCAGCCGATGAACGAGCGTTTGCTCGTTCATCAGATGATCGTTTCCCAATTACACATATAATAGGGCCTTTAGTGTGAGTCTCTGCAGCTAATCATTTTATGGACTCATCTATTATATCACTGCAATCCTGCTCCCTTAGGCCCCATGCACACGAACGTAAAAAACGCCCGTAATTGCGGGCCCATAGACTTCTATTGGCCACGGGTACCTTCACGTTTGCTTGTTTATATTTGTCTAAATGTTAAAAGTAGTTTGTGTGACAAATTATATATATATATATATATATATATATATATATATATATTACACACACACACACACACACACACACACACACGTCCTTCTCAAGGAGTTAGAATATCAAAAAGTTAATTTCAGGAATTCAATTCAAAAAGGTGAAACTCATTATATAGATCTATTTCCAGCATTATTTTAATCTTGATTATGGTAATCGTTAATGAAAACCCAAAATTGATTGTCTCAGGAATCTAGAATATTATATAAGCCCAATTTCAAAAATAATTTTTAATACTTTTCAGTAGGCCTACATTTTGGTATGTCCAGTATATGCCCTCAATACAAGGTTGGGGCTCCTTTTGCATGAATTACTGCATCAATGCGGCGCGGCGTGGCATGGAGGCGATCAGGCTGTGGCACTGCTGAGGTGTTATGGAAGCCCAGGTTGCTTTGATAGTGGCCTTCAGCTCGTCTGCATTGTTGGGTCTGGTGTCTCATCTTCCTCTTGACAATACTCCATAGATTCTCTATGGGGTTTAGATCAGGCGAGTTTGCTGGACAATCAAGCACAGTGATACTGTGGTTACTACACCAGGTATTGGTACTTTTGGCGGTGTGGGCAGGTGCCAAGTCCTGCTGGAAAATGAAGTCAGCATCTCCATAAAGCTTGTCAGCAGGGGGAAGCATGAAACGCTCGAAAATGTCCTGGTAGACGCTGCGCTGACTCTGGACTTGATATAACAGAGTGGACCAACACCAGCAGATGACATGGCTCCCCAAACCATCACTGAACGTGGAAACTTCACACTGGACTGCAAGCAACTTGGATTGATGCCTCTCCACTCTTCCTCCAGACTCTGGGACCGAGATTTCCAAATTAAATGTAAAATTTACTTCCATCTGAAATCTAGAACTTGGGACACTGAGCAACAGACTAGTCCTTTCTCTCCTTAGCCCAGGTAAGACGCTTCGGACGTTGTCTCTGGGTCATGAGTGGCTTGACACAAGGAATGCGACAGTTGTAGCCCATGTCCTAGATACGTCTGTGTGTGGTGGCTCTTGAAGCACTGACTCCAGCCGCAGTCCACTCCTTGTGACTCTCCCCAAGATTCTTGAATGGCTTTTTCTTGACAATCCTTTCAAGGCTGCGGTTATCCCTGTTGCTAGTGCACCCTTTTCTACCACTTAAAGGATTAGGAAACCTTTTCAGGTGTTTTGTGTTGATTCGCTGATTAGAGTGTGACCCTGTGAGTCTACAATCTTCAACACTGTACCCAATATTCTAATTTTCTGACAGACTAAATTTTGGGTTTTCAGCAACTGTTAGCCAGAATCATCAACATTAAAATAAAAATGCTGGAAATGGATCACTCTGTGTGTAATGAATCTATATATGAGTTTCACTTTTTGAATTGAATTGCTTAAACAAAATAAACTTTTTGATGATACACATATACATACATACATATATATATATATATATATATATATATATATATATATATATATACACATACATATACACACACACACTACCGTTCAAAAGTTTGGGGTCACCCAAACAATTTTGTGTCCATGAAAACTCACACTTATATTTATCAAATGAGTTGTAAAATGACTAGAAAATATAGTCAAGGCATTGACAAGGTTAGAAATAATGATTTTTATTTGAAATAATAATTTTCTCCTTCAAACTTTGCTTTCGTCAAAGAATGCTCCATTTGCAGCAATTACAGCATTGCAGACCTTTGGCATTCTAGCTCTTAATTTGCTGAGGTAATCGGGAGAAATTTCACCCCATGCTTCCAGAAGCCCCTCCCACAAGTTGGATTGGCTTGATGGGCACTTCTTGCGTACCATACGGTCAAGCTGCTCCCACAACTGCTCTATGGGGTTGAGATCTGGTGACTGCGCTGTCCACTCCATTACAGATAGAATACCAGCTGCCTGCTTCTTCCCTAAATAGTTCTTGCATAATTTGGAGGTGTGCTTTGGGTCATTGTCCTGTTGTAGGATGAAATTGGCTCCAATCAAGCGCTGTCCACAGGGTATGGCATGGTGTTGCAAAATGGAGTGATAGCCTTCCTTATTCAAAATCCCTTTTACCTTGTACAAATCTCCCACTTTACCAGCACCAAAGCAACCCCAGATCATCACATTACATATAGTTACATATAGTTACATTGTTTGTACGGTTGAAAAAAGACACATGTCCATCAAGTTCAACCAAGGGATGGGAAAGGGGAAGTGGGATGGGAAAGGGGAAGTAAAAAATTTCTACACATAGCAGTTAATATTTTTTTGTTCTAGGAAATTATCTAAGCCTTTTTTAAAGCCATCTACTGTCCCTGCTGTGACCAGCTCCTGCGGTAGGCTATTCCATAGATTCACAGTTCTCACAGTAAAGAAGGCTTGTCGCCTCTGCAGGTTGAACCTTTTTTTCTCCAGACGGAGGGAGTGCCCCCTTGTTTTTTGAGGGGGTTTTACATGGAACAGGATTTCACCATATTTTTTGTATGCGCCATTCATATATTTATATAAGTTAATCATGTCCCCCCTTAGTCGTCTTTTCTCAAGGCTAAATAGGTTTAGTTCTTTTAATCTTTCCTCATAACTTAGATTCTCAATGCCCCTTATTAGCTTCGTTGCTCTTCTTTGAATTTTTTCCAACTCCAGGGCATCCTTTCTATGAACTGGAGCCCAGAACTGGACTGCATATTCTAGATGAGGCCTCACTAATGCTTTGTAAAGTGGTAATATTACATCCCTGTCCCGCGAGTCCATGCCTCTTTTGATACACGACAATATTTTGCTGGCCTTTGAAGCAGCTGATTGACACTGCATGCTGAAATTTAGTTTATGATTTACAAGTACACCCAGATCCTTCTCAACAATTGACTCCCCCAGTGTAGCTCCCCCTAGAACATATGATGCTTGCAGGTTTTTCGTACCCAGATGCATAACTTTACATTTATCTACATTAAACTTCCTTTGCCAAGTGGACGCCCAAACACTTAGTTTGTTTAAATCTGCCTGCAATTCACAAACATCTTCCATAGTCTGAACTATATTGCATAGCTTGGGGTCATCTGCAAAAATAGAAATAGTGCTATTAATCCCATCCTCTATATCATTAATAAATAAGTTGAATAATAGTGGTCCCAGCACTGAACCCTGGGGTACACCACTTATAACTGGGGACCATTCAGAGTAGGAATCATTGACCACAACTCTCTGGATACGGTCCTTGAGCCAATTCTCAATCCAATTACAAACTATGCTTTCTAAACCTATAGTCCTTAATTTACCCATTAGATGTCTATGAGGGACAGTGTCAAATGCCTTTGCAAAGTCCAAAAACACTATATCCACAGCGGCCCCTCTGTCTAGGCTTCTGCTTACCTCTTCATAAAAACAAATCAGGTTGGTTTGACAGCTTCTGTCCTTTGTAAAACCATGCTGGCTGTCACTTATAATACAATTTATTGTCACATAATTCTGTATATAGTCCCTCAATAGCCCCTCAAACATTTTCCCCACAATTGATGTTAAGCTTACTGGTCTATAATTACCCGGCGAAGACCTAGAGCCCTTTTTGAAAATAGGCACCACATTTGCCCTGCGCCAGTCCCTTGGCACTATACCACTCATGAGAGACTCTCTAAATATTATGAAGAGGGGGACAGAAATAACTGAACTAAGCTCTTTAAGAACTCTAGGGTGTAACCCATCTGGTCCCGGGGCCTTGTGTACATTTATTTTATTTAATTTAGCTTGGACAATATCTACATTCATCCAATTCAGTATATCAACTGATATATTAACAGCACTGGCACCGGTTACATCAGCTGCTCCTTCTTCTGTTGTATACACAGAGCGGAAGAACCCATTTAGTAACTCTGCCTTCTCTTGATCCCCTGTGACCAACTCCCCATTACCACTATCTAAGGGTCCTACATGTTCAGACCATGCTTGACAGATGGTGTCAGGCACTCTTCCAGCATCTTTTCAGTTGTTCTGCGTCTCACAAATGTTCTTCTGTGTGATCCAAACACCTCAAACTTCAATTTGTCTGTCCATAACACTTTTTTCCAATCTTCCTCTGTCTAATGTCTGTGTTCTTTTGCCCATATTAAACTTTTCCTTTTATTAGCCAGTCTCAGATATGGCTTTTTCTTTGCCACTCTGCCCTGAAGGCCAGCATCCCGGAGTCGCCTCTTCACTGTAGACGTTGACACTGGCGTTTTGCGGGTACTATTTAATGAAGCTGCCAGTTGAGGACCTGTGAGGAGTCTATTTCTCAAACTAGAGACTCTAATGTACTTGTCTTGTTCAGTTGTGCAGCGGGGCCTCCCACTTCTCTTTCTACTCTGGTTAGAGCCTGTGTGTACTGTCCTCTGAAGGGAGTAGTACACACCGTTGTAGGAAATCTTCAGTTTCTTGGCAATTTCTCGCATGGAGTAGCCTTCATTTCTAAAAACAAGAATAGACTCTTTTTCTAGCCATTTTGAGAGTTTAAATGAACCCACAAGTGTAATGCTCCAGATTCTCAACTAGCTCAAAGGAAGGTCAGTTTTATAGCTCCTCTAAACAGCAAAACGATTTACAGCGGTGCTAACATAATTGCACAAGGGTTTTCAAGTGTTTTCTAATCATCCATTAGCCTTCTAACACAGTTAGCAAACACAATGTACCATTAGAACACTGGAGTGATGGTTGCTGGAAATGGGCCTCTATACACCTATGTAGATATTGCATTAAAAACCAGACGCTTTCAGCTAGAATAGTCATATAGCACATTAACAATGTATAGAGTGTATTTCTGATTAATTTAATGTTATCTTCATTGAAAAAAACTGTGCTTTTCTTTCAAAAATAAAGGAGATTTCTAAGTGACCCTAAACTTTTTGTATACAGTAAGCTAGGGAGTGATATATTCAAACATGAATAACATTCCAGACAGGTACAGTCTCGCTGCTGAATTTGTATCTCCAGGAAATGCTGTGGGGTGCAGAACACTAATATCTTTGTATAGGTTATACATAATGCAGCAATGTAAAGGACATAATGCATAAGAATGAAAACAAATATATTCAATCTAAACCTCCATCGATACCAGCATGGCCGACTTTCAAGAGACATCATGATAAATTTAGAAGCATTCGGAAAGACTGGCACGTGTGATAACTGCAGTGAGGAAGTAGACATCACAGTTCCAGAATTAAACGCACTGTAGCTTTAATGCGGAGACATGGGGAAAAGAGACCACTGCCATGTGAGACGGCAGGAAAGCATTGGTCAGTGTGTTCACTATTTGGCTATATTT
Organism: Rhinoderma darwinii; assembly: GCF_050947455.1. Classification (NCBI taxonomy): domain Eukaryota; kingdom Metazoa; phylum Chordata; class Amphibia; order Anura; family Rhinodermatidae; genus Rhinoderma; species Rhinoderma darwinii. The sequence continues at coordinate 40,164,444 of NC_134699.1, read as the reverse complement.
AGTATTTTCTGCAGCATGTCTAATAAAATCCACTCATTGCATTGTGAGGGGTGAAATCCACTGCACAGTGTGTGAAATCTGTTAAAAAAAAATACACACACACACACACACACACACACACACACACGAAATCTTCAACAGATGGAGCATACATTCAAAAACACAAGCATTTTTTTCTGCAGTTTTGTGAATGTGGCCTTAGGTCTTATTCAGACCAGTGTATTTAACATCTGTATTTTGAAAGATCTGTAATACATTGCGTAAAAACGGAAGCCGGCATTAGTTTGGCATACAATTGTTTTTCCATACGGGACCGTATTTCAAAATCCCAACATGCCCTATCGCCAGGCATATTACGAAAATTTACACCCCATTGAAGTCAACCGGATGCGTGTAAAATACGTGACTCGCGGATTTATTGGATTTTAGCATGTATTTCATGCATTTATGGTGGCTTTTTTTTCACAGTAGTTCGGTATATAATAATTTTAGGGAGGAGTTTAGGAAACCAGGAAGTAATAAACTAATGAAAATACTGAGTAAAAACTGAATCAAATACTGAATAACTGTAAACACGGACAAAATACGAACAAATGCTGACATAAAACGCATGTACAGACGGACAACAAGTGGCGTATTTGGGGTCCTTATGGTGCTCCGTTTCACTTCCATATTTAAATACGCTCGTCTGAATAAGGCCTTAGGCCGCAAACACACATCCATGACCTTTTATCCAGCTGCAAAACACAGATCCGCAAAACAGACCGCACACTGATGGCTTCTGCGTGCGTTTTATTTTCTTCTTAACAGACCATTGAATATCACGGGCGAGACTGATCCGCAAAAACGGACAGGAATAGAACCTGCTCTGAGCGTTGCGGATTGCAGATGTGCGCATGGCCCCATAGAAATGAATACGTCAGTGTGCAAACTGTTAAAAAACCGGATAGCACACTGAAGAAAACCAACGATGTGTGCATGAGCCCTAAGGCTGGGTTCCCACAGTGTATACTTGCTGACGATCGTGCATGTATTTTTTAAGCCAGAAACAGAAGACCACAAATATATAAAGAAAGGCCTTATAGGTCTGCCCTCCTGGATCTAATTCAGGTTTTGTGATCTGCCAGCTCAGCCTTTCCACAGGGACACTGGCGGAAATGTATTAGGACTGGTGGACGGCTTTTAGATAGAATTTGTAGGGTAATGTGCATCATATCAAAAACAAGGACTAGTGTAAACGGGTCAGTATGCCTCCATAGGTATGAAGATATTCTGTAAAATGCCTTTATTTATGGAACGTCACAAAACTTGTAGAATTGCATTAACAAGTATCTCCCCAACAGTTGACCTAAATCACCAATAAAAGTGGCATTTAGGATATAGACATTGTGTGAAGTAAAAATGTTGGTTCACATCAGAGTCCCTATGACAAGGCGACGGTATAAGCTATAGGGACACTGGGGCAGTAGCCACAGGCTTTAACCCCTTCCCCCTGCTTGCATTCTGGGCCCTAATGACAAAGCCATTTTTTTTACTTTTTTCCATCCTCTCATTCCAAGAGCTCCAACTTTTTTATTTTTGCGCCGACATCGCTGTATAAGGTCTTGTTTTTTGCAGGACAAGTTCTATTTTTTATCGTGTGGTATTAATAACACAATAACTTTATTCAACGGGTTGTTACGATTGCAACGATACCAAATTTGTATAGGTGTTGTATGTTTTACTACTTTTACACAGTAAAAAAACTTTTTTTTCAAAATTATTTGTTTTTGTCTCCATATTTGAAGAGCCATAACTTTTTTATTGTTCCGCCGATGCAGTTGTATGAGGGCTTTTTTTTTGCGGGACGACTTGTAGTTTTTATCGGTACCATTTTGGAGTAGATGCAACTTTTTGATCACTTATCAAATTTTTTTGTCAGGATTCACAGAAAACAGCAATATTTCCATTGTTTTTTATTTTTATTTTTTACGGCATTCACCGTGCGGGTTAAATAATGTAATAGATTTATAGTCTGAGTTATGAATGCAGTGATACCAAATATGTGTAACTTTTTTGCTTTATTTGGGGTTTTTTTTAATAATATTTTGGTAAATCGTTTGGTAAATAGTATTTGGTATTTTGGTAAATAGTATTTTAACTGGCACCGGTTGTACATCTATTACACACTTATCACACTAATGGAATAGAGATTTTTAGATATAGTGTATACACCACTGATATACTATTAATATCTGTGCAGTCTAATTTATAGATTTTAAGTTTAATTAGACAGCCTCTAGATCACTGCGCAGCCACTCTGGGACAAGGGTACACTCATTTTGCTTACCAGCAAATTGTTTGCTAACGCCAAAGGCTCGTGTTAGGCCTTATTCACACGACATGGTCCAGGTATCGGCCGATAAAATCGGCCATTTTGGCAGTTTTTCCCGGCCGTTTTGCATCCGTTCCGATTCCGTTCAGGGCCGTGTTGCCATTTTTAACGGCCGATTTTGACCCGTTTTGCATCCCTGTCAGTTTTAAAATCGGATGAATTTCATTTAAATGTGTTGCCACACACAGCCCTCTGTAGGTAATGCCACACAGCCCCCCTGGTAGGTAATGCCACACAGCCCCCCTGGTAGGTAATGCCACACAGCCCCCCTGGGAGGTAATGCCACACAGCCCCCCTGGGAGGTAATGCCACACAGCCCCCCTGGGAGGTAATGCCACACAGCCCCCCTGGGAGGTAATGCCACACAGCCCCCTGTAGGTTGCACCCACCCCACCCCCCCCCCCTTCCAGGAGAAGTCACTGACTTCAATGTCCATATCTGGACGGTGTAGTCACTGACTTCTCCTGAAGAGGAATCCCCGGCCACAGGGTCGGGGATTCCGCTTCAGAAGCGAGTGACGTCGCTGTGTCCATATATGGACAGTGTAGTCACTCACTTCTGTGGCGGAACCCCCGACCGGTGATTGGGGATTCCGACTCCTACAGGGAGCAAAAAAAAGACTCTCCTCCTCACATGCACTCTGCACTGTGAGGAGGAGGAGAGAGAGAGCGCGAGACACGAAAGACACGGCCGTCACTCGGGACACATTCCGGTGATGGCCGTGTATTACCCGGCCCCATAGACTTCTATGGGAGCCGGGCGGCCGGTTAAACGGCCGAAAATAGGGCACGTCCCATTTTTTAACGGCCAGGTTTCCTGGGCCGTCAAAAATTCGGTCGTGTGAATAGCCCCATTAGCGGTCTATTGTTCCTACTGCAGCCGTGTGACGGCCATTTTATGAACGACCGTCACCCGGCCGGGAAACCCTGTCGTGTGAATAAGGGCTTATACTCGGATGTGTAATCCACAGTGCAGAAATAGGGGACATCTGCACTTTTAAGGTTATATAACATTGGATTTTTAATTTATTCATTAATTTAAAAAAAAAAAAAATTTCATTCTCTTACAATTCCTTATTAGTCACATTTTTTCCCCATTCTCTCGCCCCTTTCTTTCATTTGGTTGTACACCCTGAATTCCCTTACAGCATTACTATATCTCTAGTGTAAACATGATCTCTCAAATATATTTATTTAGATAAGATATAAAAGACAGGACTGCTATTCATCAGCACCCAGTGACCAATCCCTTTGTCATGCTGAGGTGTGAGTGCGTCAATAGATTATCCCAACACTGAACTTAACCCGAAGGCCCTGTTCAAACAGTTTTTTGGCACGTTTTTGGACGTGGAAACAGTGTCAAAAAACGGCTGATATCGCCTTTCAAACGACGCTCACTGAAGAAAGAAGCGTCATGCCTTTTCTTCAGGCTATTCGGTCTGTGAACTTCCAATGACATCAATGGGAGGCCAAAAAAAAAGCGGTTTTCGCCGCATTATTTGCCCGCAGTGTTCAATGGCCGCAAAAAACACGGCAAACAGAGCGCAGGCAGGTCAAAATCTGCCTCAAAAGGAGGACGATTTTTCCACCTGCAATACACAAAACGTGAACTAAGCCTTACACAGGCTCCTAATGCGTCAAGAGTACTGCAAAAAAGTACCCCACTGGCCAGATTGGGAATAACAAAGTGAAATAAGGTACATAATTAAAGTACAATGGGGCCTGCAACAATCAATTTGAGGGTCAAGTGTTATGACCGACATGATAGAAATGTATGGGGACGAACGATCGGATTAACAAGCGCTCGCCCCCATACTAGCTCTTTGTGACAGGAGCAAACAAGCGCCGATAAACTAGCGGTCTCGTTGATCGTGGCTCGTTGCCCTTTTACACTGGGCGATTATCGGGCAGACAAGCGTTCATAGAACGCTTGTTCCCGATAATTGCTAAGTGTAAACAGGGCAGCGATCAGCAGATGAACGAGCAAACGCTCAATCATATGGTTTTAAAAAAGTGAAATATTATCGTTGTTGGAGGCATATCTGCCTGTGCAAACGTAGCGTCCACGGCCGCGGACCTTCGGGGTTACTCACCCCCCCCCCCCCCCGACGGCCGCAGCCATGGATCTGTAAGCGCTTGCCCACATCTCAACCCTTAGAGACGCCAGAGCTCACTTCCACCACGTTCTGCTCTGTCCCGTAGGGTGCACGTGCACATGAAAATAATCATCTATTAGCCCATGATCACCCTGGACTATAAGAAGGGCCCTGCCCCTTTACTCCTTGCCTGAGCGTTGTTGTGTTTACCCGTGTTAGTCTTGCAAATGATCCCTTAGTGTTATCCTGTTCCCAGTGTTCCCGTACTGGCTACCTGTATCCCGTCACGCCTGCTGTGTTACACCACGCCTGGTGTCTGCTGCCAAGGTCCCATCTGAGCCCAGCTGTTGCTACTGTCTGAACTACTACAGGTACCCATGTGCTCAGACTATATATATATATATATATATATATATATATATACACACACATTGACTTGGTACACTGTTTGGCCAGCTGCTATCCCGCTACGACCCAGTGGGTCCACATACCCACAGATCGTGACAGTAAACAAGGAGATGTGCTGCTGACATAACGTATGGGGAATAGCGATCAGAGTAACGACCAATTGTTCCCATCCATCCATAGTTCAGTGTGACAGGAGCAAACGAGCGCCTATCAACGAGGTCTCGTTGATCGGCGCTCGCTGCACCGGTCGAATATCGGTAGGTGTAAAAGGCCCTTAAGAGGACCTTAAAAGGGCCTTAACAATTAAAAGATCACACCATTATAAGAAAGTTGGAAACTGGTTACACAGGATCACACCACTGAAAACAGGTGATCGTCACAGCTCCCCTCCTGCACAATGACCTCTGCACAGGTACAGAGCAAAATATCCACCCCATAAACCATGTATAGAAAATAGAACAAACATTTACAAAACAGAAAAAAAAAACGTTTAGAAGAGAAAAAAAAAATTAATACTTTTCACTATCTGGTTCTAATTAGTAAAAGAATATTATATATATATATATATATATATATATATATATATATATATATAAAGTGAAAAAAAGAGGGTACTTTATTGGCCCCAAGTGCGACGTTTCAGCTCTATCCACTAGAGCCTTTCTCAAGCAAATGACAAGTGAAACAACCGTGGTATAAATCAGCACACTGATTAACAAATTAATAACAGCAATCAAGTACAAATATAGGTATAGTCGAAAATGTATACACACAATGTGCAAAATACCTCCATTAGTGATATATCAGTATACATGTGTACAAAATATAGCAATACAAGCGTGTTACAGAATACACAAACAGAAAAATACATCCAGTACGTGTATATTATAATATAAGCACATATGTGAACAATCGTGTAATCAAGGTAATGTGAAATCTAAAAAGGATATCACCTGGGGATGTCAGATCATAAAACCGCAATGGCGGCGTCCACGAGGCGCAACTGCGCATGCGTGAACGTATGGCTGAGGGTAAAGGTCACACACAAGTGTGTCGTAATCGGCGCATGCGCACTATATGTCTGAGTGCGCCGACGCCATATTGGATCCTGGATCAATAGGAAAGTGTAGGCGTTCTGCCCATATCTAATTAAATATAAGTTATACTAAATTAGACCAAGATGACAGGCAAGATCCTTTCCGTGTAGGTCGAGACAAAGGGAATACGTCCTTGGTCAGTTGGTACGTCCTTAGATTCTAATAATGTCACCCTGTCCATTTTGTCTACTTTAGCTCTGTGTTTATCAAGGAGTCTCGTCGGGTACCCACGTCTCTTAAAGCGATCCATCATTAGGTCCAGTGTTTTATCGGAACTACCTGTATCACTAACCACTCTCTTAACACGCATAAGCTGGCTGACAGGTAGGCTTTCCACCATCCTGCGTGGATGACTACTAGAGAAAAGGAGCAAATTATTGCAGTCAGTAGGTGTCTCGACCTACACGGAAAGGAGCAATGAAATTGCTGATGTCATTAGACGACATTGGTCCATGTTAGGTAACTGCCTTCCTCGTGTTAAGGAATTTACCAAACCCCCACTTTTTTCATATCGGATCTGATCTGACATCCCCAGGTGATATCCTTTTTAGATTTCACATTACCTTGATTACACGATTGTTCACATATGTGCTTATATTATAATATACACGTACTGGATGTATTTTTCTGTTTGTGTATTCTGTAACACGCTTGTATTGCTATATTTTGTACACATGTATACTGATATATCACTAATGGAGGTATTTTGCACATTGTGTGTATACATTTTCGACTATACCTATATTTGTACTTGATTGCTGTTATTAATTTGTTAATCAGTGTGCTGATTTATACCACGGTTGTTTCACTTGTCATTTGCTTGAGAAAGGCTCTAGTGGATAGAGCTGAAACGTCGCACTTGGGGCCAATAAAGTACCCTCTTTTTTTCAGTTTATCTATGGTGTGCTGCCTATTTTTGCATTTCTGTTGATATTGAGAGCTTGGTCGGCTCCCTGGGATTTGCACCCACATCTTCTTATTCACCGGTGCTGCTGGATTTTGTTTGTTTTTTTGTCATATATATATATATATATATATATATATATATATATATATATATACACACACACACACTATATATATATATATATATATATATATATATATATATATATATATATATATATATATATCTCTCAAACACACATTTAATACATACCCTTTATTAGTGAAAAATTTTGATTTTAGAGCAGCAGTTTTCTGAATTCTACTTTTTAACCTATAATGACAGGAGAAAGTTGCAATCACGTGACCATTGTCATAAGATTAAGGCCTTATTTACACGAGCGTATTTCACGTCCGTGATACGCGCGTGAAATTCACGCACGTCGTATGGACCTATGTAAGTCCATGGGGCCATTCAGGCATTACGTGTTTTTCACGCAGCGTGTGTCCGCTGCATATCCTATACTTGAGCGTTTTTTGTGCATCACGCACCCATTGAAGTCAATGGGTGAGTGGAAATCACAGACATCACACGCACGCACATCCGTGTGCTGCGCGTGATTCGTGCAACAGTTGCTCAAGAAATGAAGAAAAAAATAAAACCACCTCCATTTTACATACGTCAAAAACACGTGACATAAGGATGCCATACGTGCAAAAATAACGCAGACACGCACCAAACACTGATGACACACGGAACTGCAACGCGCGCAAAAAACGCACACATTCGTGTAAATAAGGCCTAAGTCCATTACTCATACCTATACTCATCAGGACGTGGTTAAATCAGTTTCCAGACGTTTAACTTCCAATCACCACTTTCCATAAGCTGAGGGAGCTACTGTATAGACAAGCCATTAAAGGGTTATTCCCATCTCACCGCTTTTTTTTTTTTTGCCTAGCGGAAATCGATAATAAAAAAAGAACTTACTGGTGTGGTCAATTCAATTTTCTTAACATGAATTTTATTTTTTTAGTGTTTCTTGGCCAGTCCACGTTCTGACAATCAGGACCATCTGTGGGTGGTGCAATCCCCATCAATCTCTCCACCATGCGCGCTTCCGTTGCTTCGGGAGTAAAAAAAAAAAAAAGAAACTGCCTACTTCTGACTACCAGTATGATAAGCGCATGTTTGCCACAAACCCCATCATTTCCCCCGATCCCCCTCAGGAGCCATCCTATAGACTTGAATAGAGCTGCAGTGAGATGGCCAGGCAAGGAACTGCTGCCCCATCCTCAATGTTAAAAAAACAAACTTTAGAAAGGCGCAAGCGCGGCCACCACTGCTGGACGTAACCATAGACTATGACTATGGCTGCTAAAGTAAACATATTTACATTATCTTATTAACCCCTTAATCACCAGCCTATTTTAGACCTTAATGACCAAGCCATTTTTTACGTTTTTCCATCGTCGCATTCCAAGAGAAATAACCTTTTTAGTTTTGCGTCGACACAGCTGTATAAGGTCTTGTTTTTTTGCGGGACAAGTTGTAATTTTTAATAGCACCATTTTGGGCTACATAGAATTTATTGATTAACTTTTATTAACTTTTTTTTGGGAGGGGGATAGAAAAAAAAGACAGCAATTTCGCCACACTTTTTTGCGTCTTAAATCTACGCCGTTTACCGTGTGGTATAAATAACACAATACCTTTATTCAGCGGGTTGTTGCAATTGCAACGATACCAAATTTGTATGGATTTTGTATGTTTTACTACTTTTACACAGTGAAAACACTTTTTTTTCAAAATGATTTGTTTTTGTGTCTCCATATTTGAAGAGCCGTAACGTTTTAATTTTTTCGCCAATGCATTTGTATGAGGGCTTTTTTTTTGCGGGACGACTTGTAGTTTTTATCGGTACCATTTTGGAGTAGATGCGACTTTTTATCACATTTAAGGCTGGATTCAAAGAAAACAGCAATTTTTGTATGTTTTTTTATTTTATTTTTTACGACGTTCACCGTGCGGGTTAAATGATGTAATAAGTTTATATTTAAGGTTGTTACGGACGCGGCGATACCAAATATGTGTAACTTTTTTAGGTTTGTTAATAATAAAGCAATTTGTAAGGGGGAAAAGTGGGTTTTTCATTTTTTTTTTTACACTTTTTATTAAACTTTTTTTTTTACTTTTTCACTAGTCCCACTAGGGGACTTCACTATGAGATTATCCGATCGCATTTATAATACACTGCAATACTTCTGTATTGCAGTGTATTATGCCTGTCCGTGTAAAACTGACAGGCATCTGCTAGGTCATGCCAGAGACATGATCTAGTAGGCATTCACTACAGGCAGACCTGGGGGCCTTTATTAGGCCCCCGGCTGCCATCGGAGACACAGACACTCGGCGATCTTATTGCCGGGTGTCGGTGGGATGAGACAGAGCTCCAGCGGTCATATGGAATGAAACGTCATCCCAGTAGGCCGGACTGCAGGAAGGAGGAGAGCGTTCTGGGCAAGTATCTTTTTTTTGCAGAGTTTTTTTTTGCAGCGTAATCGCAGCAACACTTGTAACAAAGGCTCTGTTACAGGTTTTGCATCCCCATTGAATTCAATGGGGAAAATCCACAACAGAGAATCAACAAAAATGCAACATAAATTGACCTGCTGCGGAATCAAATTCTGCATCGCAGGTCAATTTATTAACATTTACGCTGCTTTTTTTTCTTCCAGCGGTGTGGGCATGAGATTTACTAAATCTCAACCACTTTGTTGCTACTGGAAATGCTGCCGTAAACTTCCGCACAGAATTCCGTTGTGGAAATTCTGCAGCGTTTACGCTACATGGGAACCCGGCCTTAGCTGAACACATTATAGCAATGAAACAAGGGGATAATAAACTGCCAGACACCTCTAAGGGTATGTGCACACGATGAGAGTCTTTTACGTCTGAAATTACAGACTGTTTTCAGGAGAAAACAGCTGCCTCGTTTCAGCCGTAATTGCTCGTCCTCGCATTATGCGAGGCGTCTTTGATGCCCGTAATCTTGAGCTGCTCTTCATTGAATGCAATGAAGAACGGCTCAAATTACGTTGCAAAGAAGTGTCCTGCATATAATGTATATAAGTGTTCTGCACTTCTTTGCCGAGGCAGTCAATTTACGCGTCGTCGTTTGACAGCTGTCAAACGACGACGCGTAAATGACAGGTCGTCTGAACAGTACGTTGGCAAACCCATTCAAATGAATGGGCAGATGTTTGCCGACGTATTGTAGCCCTATTTTAAGGCGTAAAACGAGGCATAATACGCCTCGTTTACGCCTGAAAATAGGTCATGTGAACCCAGCCTAATGCTGCTTATTTCTGGGGGAAAAAATAACAGTATGAGGCAGTTAAAACACAACCTGACTGATCAATGTATCATCCAGCAGACAATGGGGAAGATTTACTAAATAAGTGTAAAGGAAGTGGAGCAGTTAAGTCCCTATTACACTGGACAATTTTGGCCAGTGCAACGAACGCCGATCAACCTGATTGTGGATCGGCACTCGTTTGCTCCTGTCACATGGAGCTATGGATGGGGACGAGCGGTCGTTACCCTGATCGCTCGCCCCCATACATGATCATGTCGGCAGCGCGTCTTCCTGTTTACACAGGGGGACACGCTGCCGACAACGATAATATTTAACTTTTTTCAAACGATACAATCAGCCGATGATGAGGTTTGCGATCCGTTTACATCTGCATGGTGGCTTCAGGTTATGAGGGATGCAGTGCCGGATCCATCGCACAACGGATACCAGTGGCGCCAATAGAACGCATTGACTTACAATGGTGTCTATTGGGTTCCGCCAAGGTGTCCATCGTTTTGAGAGGGAAAATAACTCTGCTTGCAGCGTAATTTTTCACGTAAAATTTGAGAGAACCTGCAAGGCAATGTAAACCTTATCCCTAGAAAAACTATTTTCATATATTAGGAAATTCTGAGTTAAAGGCGTAGTCCGCTTTGGACAATTCCAACTTGTTAATAGTGTCTGTTGACAAGAAGCTGATCAAAATGTGTCCCCCTGCTGGAAGCCCCAGCGATCAGCGGGAAACTTGCCAGTAAGTGTTCAATTTCCCTGCAGCACCACCACAGGGGAAACTAAGTATTACACAATGCCCATTCAAATAAAGTGGTTGTCTGTGTAATGCAGGTCAGGACAGATCCTCCAAAGAATGACATTCTTTGTAACTGCTCTCTAGGCCCACCAAGAGATGAGGATCCTGAACAGAGGACCCCCTGTCTATTGACTCACAATTCCTTAAGGCCGGGTTCCCACGTAGTGTAAACTATCCCGAATTTCCGCAATGGAATTCCCTCCGTAAATTCTGCAGCATTTACAGTGGCAGCAAAGCGGACAAGATGAAGAAAATCTCGGATGGAATGTACTACGGGTTCCACGTCGGAAACGCTTCGTGATTTTTATGCAGCGTATCCGACCCGTAGGAACCCGGCCTAATAGGGTATATAAACATGAGTTTTCTCAACTGGACAATCTCTTTTATAGTGTGGTCTCCTGTTCAGTTGATTGAGGCTCCAACAGAAGGACACGGTGATCCACTTATTGTCAAGGGGCACTTCGAGATTTTTACGAGCGGACAACCCATTTAGGCTCACTTCACACAGGGTTTACGTCAGGCTTTTTAAACTGCATTAAGAAATGACTTATCTGCATTTTTAAATGTAACATGCGGTTTTTTATTTAGGGACATTTTGTACACGCGCTTTACCTGGTGTTTTTAGGTCAGGAACACACAAGCCGTTTTAATGCAGTTTTTGGTTCAGTTTTCATAAGAAAGGAGATGCATCAGTCGTTTCTTTATACTTTTCCTTCCTTTCGGATCCACTTCTGGAATTGAATGAAAAAAAACGCTCCGAAAAATGCACGATTAGGTGCGAATTTCCTGTGTATTGCTGTGGTTTTGGTGCGTATTTCCTGCAGCAAAATACACAACTAGTGCATGTAGCCTAAGGCTTATTCACATGAATGTATTTTACGTCTGATACGCGCGGACCTAGGCAAAGGGGCCGTTCAGACATTCCGTGATTTTCCTGAAGCGTATGTCCGCTGTGTAAAACTCACGACATGTCCTATACTTGGGCTTTTTTCGCGCATCACGCACCCATTGAAGTCAATGGGTGCGTGAAAATCACGCGTGGCACATGGAAGCACTTCCGTGTGTTTCGCGATTCAGTTGTAAAATAAATGAATGAATGAAAACATAAAATCAACTCCTGCTTTTATGTTTGTAAACATAAAAACAGAGAGTGTCATAACGATGCCATATGCGCGAAAATCACACAGGCACGCACCAATTACTGATTCCACACGGAACTGCTAGGCGCGCAAAACGCACACGTTCGTCCGAATAAGGCCTAAGAGTTATGTTTGAATAAGGCCTCGTTCACATCAGCGTCAGGCTTCTGTTCATGGGTTCCGTTTGACCTTTCCATCAGAGGAACCAATGAACGGAAAGCCAAACAGAAACCATAGCTTCCGTTTGCATTAATTTCAATTGTAACGCTTCCGTTGCAGTTGGTTACCGTTCCGTAAGGTTTCAGTTTTGTTTTTTCGCGGAAACCTTATGGAACAGAAACAAACTGAAACCAATTGCAATGGAAGAATTACTATTGAAATCAAGCGATGGTTTCCGTTTGGTTTTCCGTTCATCAGCTCCTCCGACGGAAAGATCAAACGGAACCCATGAACGGAAGCCCGACACTGAAGTGAACACACCCCAAGGCATTCTTGTTCCCATAGGTTCCCTATATTTCAAATTGTCCTTTACACGTAAATTAGGGGACTGTATTTGCAGCAATTCTCAGAATACTCTGAGGACTGATTTTGGGGCCCACAGCGGACGCACCGCGCTCACACAAACGTGTCAGAGATTTCAGGAAAGTCTTGTAGAAATCCCCCCTCATAGCCGGCAGAACAGGAGAGTTATGTGTGAGACTTCCAGAAAAGACAAGCCGCAACCTGCCTGAAACACGGAGAGTCGGTGAGGGGGAGGTGGTACAATGAATATTTTGGCCTAGATAATATCCACAGTCTTAAATATTGAAAATCTGGCAGAAATATGAACCGCAGGAAAATCTATTACAAGTTGTACGGATTGTCAGCTCTTGTACCGAGATATGTGGAAAGAAAAATACATTTGTAGTGCGACCGCTTCAGTCTCAACCATCATGAGACTCGCGTACAACAGCTTCAATTGCAACCGCTGCGCAACGCTTTTTGTTTTTCTTTTACACTTCATTTCTGTTATTGATATATTAACTTTGTCATAAAACAATGGAACAACAATCTCATAAACGTTATATTGAATTATATTCCCAGTCGGCAGCTGTTGTGCGAGTGTTGCAATTTGAGTTGGCGCAGCACGAAAACCGCGTGTAGCCATGGCCTCAGACTGAGTTCACACGTTGCGGATTTGTCGCAGATTTTACCCTTTGCATTGCCAAAAGGGTGAGATCTGAGTCAAATCCGCGACGTGTGAACTCAGCCTTAAAAGAACTCTCTAAATTTTACAACGCGCTCATAAATAAGCACATGTATGGAGGCGCGGCGGAAGATCTTCACACACGCAAATTCGTACGTTTATAGACTTCAATGTTTGCAGCACGCACACAGACGTACGTAAATGTACTCAGCACCTCCGCACGCCACGCAATGTACATGATGACGTTTTATAACATTGTGCCATGTAAATAACGCTCCAATACGAGGGACCGGGCTGATCAATGACCCAGAACATAGCTAGGAATAGAAGAGGTGTGATATTACAGCTACATGCACGGACAACCTGGTGACACATGTATGGGCACATCCTGGGAAGCCCCCGGTAAGTGTACCCAGTAACATGCACCCTGCCCTGTGAGGAGAGCAGCCCCCTCATGAATAGGACTACAATACAATAGTAGAGACATGGCACAGATTTATAGCCTATGCCAAATACGCACAGACTGCTCACCCATCGCCGCCCCAACTAATACCCCAATGCTCACCTTGTTGCGACCCACAATGGGGTATTGGTGGGTGTTCTATTCTCCGGAAACCCCCCTCAGTCAGAGGGGGGGTAAGGAGCGTTATTACGGGATCAATCTTTGTCTGCGATTTTATCACTTTCCCATTTAGCCCTCTGATGCTCCGGCCCGAGAAGTTTGTGCCTCTCCTTGGATTGAGGTTCACGCCCGGCCCGCAGTAGCTCCCTCCTCCCGACCGACTGAGTTCAGCCCACCCCCGGGAGGCGGAGATGAGCCAGTCCTTCCCTCCATGTGTCTGTATGACAGGCTCTAGTGCTTCCCCCTAGTGGTTGACGCTCAGAATCTGCGTGCTATAACATACAGGCGGCTTCAACGTGTGTCACTTAAAATATGGCCCCGCCCCCTGCCTATCCTTTTTTTACTGTATCCCTCTCCTTGTATTCGCTCTCATTTGTGTCTTTCTTTATGTCGTCCAGCTCCTCCCCCCTAGTTGGCACCCCTCCTCCTCCCTGGTTGGCACCCCTCCTCCTCCTCCTCTATGCCTGCACTTGCCTTACTTCCTCTTATCTTCCTCCTCCTCCCCAGTCTGAGCCTCTTTTTCCTCCTACCCTCATTCTTTCCTAGTGAATAGGAGTGTTGATTCATTGAGACAGTGACACATCCGCCCAGTGTGTGTACCAACATAGGCATTTGCACATAACGTTTGATGCTGACACATGACTTGTATGAAAAAGAGGCAATCCTATGGGTCAAGCGGCACCTCTGGAAGAAAATATCTATGTATCATGTCTCCAATCTTGACATAGTCGTGCCAGCTACAGCCAGAAGTGTATCTTAAAGGAATGAAAAATGTAAAAGAAGGACTAAAGCATCATGCACACGACCGGTTTTGTTTTGCGAACCACAAAACACGGATCCTAGTAACTTCCGTGTTCTATACGGACCGCAAACACGGACAAGTATAGGACATGTTCTATAATATTGCAGAACGAACACACGGATCTGCAAAAAAACGGATGTGTGCGTGGCCCATAGAAATGAATGGTGTAGTATGCTATCCGCAAAAAAAGGCTAGGACACAAAAAAACAACGGTCGTGGGCATGAGCCATTATACTTTTCTACTTTGCATTTATTACTGTGTTTGGTTCAAAAAAACTGCTCTAAAAACAGCATGTGTTATTCTAGCACGCAGTAGTGAACGCCACCAGGCGTTATTCACCACCATCCTTCTCTTTTGTGAAGTGACAAAAAAATGGCATAAATAAGTTACACTGAGTGGCACGGAACGTAAATTGTTGCTTTCGCCGCTACTCACCGCTTAACGAGTGTATCTCTCTGACACTCTCCCCTCACTATTTAAAGAGGCTCTGTCACCAGATTTTGCAACCCCTATCTGCTATTGCATGTGATCGGCGCTGCAATGTAGATAATAGTAACGTGTTTTTGTTTTTTTTAAAACGAGCATTTTTGGCCAAGTTATGACCATTTTTATATTTATGCAAATTAGGCTTTCTAAAGTACAACTGGGCGTGTTTAAAGTTAAAGTACAACTGGGCGTGTATTGTGTATGTACATCTGGGCGTGTTTACTACTTTTACTAGCTGGGCGTTAGGAATGGGAGTGTATGATGCTGACGAATCAGCATCATCCACTTCTCTTCGTTACACCCAGCTTCTGGCAGTGCAAAGACACAGCGTGTTCTCGAGAGATCACGCTGTGACGTCACTCACTTCCTGCCCCAGGTCCTGCATCGTGTCGGACGAGCGAGGACACATCGGCACCAGGCGACAGAGGCTACAGTTGATTCTGCAGCAGCATCAGCGTTTGCAGGTAAGTAGCTACATCGACTTACCTGCAAACGCCGATGCTGCTGCAGAATCAACTGTAGCCTCTGGTGCCGATGTGTCCTCGCTCGTCCGACACGATGCAGGACCTGGGGCAGGAAGTGAGTGACGTCACAGCGTGATCTCTCGGGAACACGCTGTGTGTCTGCACTGCCAGAAGCTGGGTGGTAACAAAGAGAAGTGGATGATGCTGATTCGTCAGCATCATACACTTCCATTCACAACGCCCAGCTAGTAAAAGAAGTAAAAACGCCCCGATGTACGCACATAATACACGCCCAGTTGGACTTAACTTTAAACACGCCCAGTTGTACTTTTGCAAGCCTCATTTGCATAAATACAAAAATGCTCGTTTTTTAAAAATAAAAACGTTACTGTAATCTACATTGCAGCGCCTATCTGCTGCAATAGCAGATAGGGGTTGCAAAATCTGGTGACAGAGCCTCTTTAAGGGCTGTTTTCTGTCAGGACACACACACCCCCTGAGGAAGCACCAGAAGCGAAACACGCATTGGGGTCTGTGTGGAGGAGCAAGTACTGAGTCACCTTTTTGCTGCTGCTATGGGTAAGGTTAGGGCTACCTATCATATATTTATGCACTGACACTTTATCCCTATTCTTTCCCCCCTCTTTTTACTATAGAGTCTAGATGTTCATGGGGTTTATTAACTAGGAATAGGGAACCCATTTTTGGGTTTAGATATATACCTATCTAATCACTCACTCTAAACCACAGCACCCATACATAAAACTCAGCAACGTTTACTATTTGCTCCATCTATCTTACTGGAGTCTTGTCCTTATGTATATTTTTAATACATTGTTTGTTATATGTGTTTAATAAGTAAATATTGACATTTTTTAGAAAATTGGCTATATAAGCTCTGTTTTTTTCTTTTGTGTATGGTTCATAGTATGGAGCTGCCTCTGTGGTAAATGATGGGGGGATGTTTTCGTTGTAAACAGTGCCCAGCCCACATTATAATTGCTTTTGGAGTTTATATAGTGATTTTAATTTTCGTCTGTAGGAACCTTAAATACGACTTTCACTGTTCTTTTCAGTGCAACTATGGCAGAAAACGGACATAATTGCATTAATAAAACGTCCCCATAGAATGCGTTTTTTACTTCAGAAAATAGTGCGGCTTTTGCTGCTTTTTTTTCAAGTCTGTGAGATGGTGATTTCTCCAATGAAAAATGCAGGAATTCAGCCCACTTTCCGCGGCAGGAATTCCTGCTTCGGATCGAAAAGTACGCACCGCAGGTTAGTTTCAGGACTGAAATTTTACGCAGCGTGTGGATGACATGTGCTCATTCACACCCACTTTGCTGCTACTGTATTCTGCTGCGTATTTTCTGTCCGCAATTCTGGACGGAAAATAAGCAGCAATTCCGTTACGTGAGGACAAGCTCTTACTCGGGTTGTCTGGCTTATAAAACCCACGCTCAAATATCTTATTATTAGAGAATTCTGGATTAGAAGGGGGCGCCCCCATTCAGCACCCTGATCGTTAACCTGAGAGAAGAGCAGCTACAAAGCTTACCCTGGAGGACACTGCAATGACTGCAATACACAGACAGATCTTTTTTTTTCAATGGTTAGGCTGGGTTCACACGAGCATGTTACGTCCGTAATGGAGGGAACGTATTTCGGCCGCAAGTCCCGGACCGAACACACTGCAGGGAGCCGGGCCCCTATCATCATAGTTATGTACGACGCTAGGAGTCCCTGCCTCGCTGCCGGACAACTGTCCCGTACTGTAATCATGTTTTCAGCTTAGGATGCCTGGCCTGGGGCCCCCTTACTACTGTTGACCCCAGACAAGCACATGAAACACAGTAAGGTCCTGTTCACACTGTTTTTTTTTGCAGGCTGAAAAAAATATGTCTCAGAATTCCTTCAGGAATTTTGAGGCAGATTTTGAACTGTCTGCGCTTTTATAAAAAAAAATTTGCTGTGTTTTTCGCATTGTTTTTCGCCCGAAAAACGCAGCGATAAACACTTGGAAAGTAGCACCTCTCATTGATTCAATGGGTGGTCAAAGGTGGAATCCTCGGCATGTCCGCTTTTTTTCCTGCTAGTGGCCAAGAGCCGTGGGGAAAAAAACGTCTTTGCCTCCCATTGAAATCAATAGGGGGCGATTT